>NC_058404.1:184827819-185127819 GCF_002201575.2 Neomonachus schauinslandi
TCTTTCTTTCTTTCTTTCTTTCTTTCTTTCTTTCTTTCTTTCTTTCTCTCTTCTTCTGTCTTTCTTCTAGATTAGAAAATAAACTAAAGCTAAGGCTTTGTTAGAATATGCAATATTCCATACCCTATTGACTTGAAAACACCAGTGGGTCCCCAATACCTCTTGGCACAGATTATGGGGAAACAAAATGTTAAATGACTGTATGTTCTTATTCATACTTCATAAATCTCATTCATCTGGAAGCTCATTTGCTGTTTTCCACTTTTGTTTTCCAAAATGGAGGGAGCAGGGATTTTTTTTGGTCAAACACTAGTTCCATCGGGTCAGACGATGAGGTTTTTTTTGTTGGAGTGGGAGATAAGGAGGTATCAGTGTTTGGTTTCGGTTTTTGTCTTTTGGGCAGACGTTAGAATTGGATTGTCCATGAAGGGACTGGGCTCAAGTTAGATTTGAAGGAGGCAGGAAAGGAAGAGGGGCTAAAAAGTCATCATTTCAGACTCGTGCTGGGTCAGCGTCTCACTGGGTAGTTGACACATCCACATTTCTCATGAACTGCTTTGCAATAACCCCTTCCATATTTCGGGACTACTTATTGCAGGGTACCACGTTTCCTTGACATACAGACATTACTGGTTCTTCGGTCTAAAGATCCAGATTATGTTGAACTTGTTTGTTCTCTGTGGGTCAGTAGTTTCTCAGCACCTGCTCACAAACAGGTAGACTTTACCCCACCTCCCTCCTATTACTTATCAACCTAGAACTCCGATGGCAGAAACCCATCGCTCCACTTGTCAGTCTTGCTCATGGCAGACATTCCTAATCAATTGTGGAACTCTTCCCACGGAGCCCACAGGGAAGCTTTGGGTCTCTCCCAACTCAGTGCTTCAGGGAGCCCTGAGTAATCAATCAGAAGTGGCACCACTTTTGTTCACTTCAGCTGCCTATGTGTGCTAGCTCCTAAGAATTTCATTTCAACTAGATCAGCTTTTCACCTACCTTGCATAGAAAGTAACCAACATTTAGGGAAATGACTTTTAACTGCAAAGGGTAGATTTATATAGTGCCTCTAAGAAAACCTACTACCATCCACAAAATCTTCAAAAACTTACATAAGAGAACTGACCGATGGAGTCAAAATCAAGCAGTGGCCAACAGTTATCAACTAGAGGGAAAAAGTGAACTGAGAGGCTTGCTCATCACAGGTAGTCAAGGAAAAAGAAGGGAGAAGTAATTGAATACTTAGGCTAAAAGTCAAGGGTGTCTGCTGTCCTTTAAAGTTGAATCTACCTTAGACTGAATCAAAAGTCTTGTGCAAATTACAACACTTTTCCTCATTTTTCTCAACTTTCAAATGAGCTGTGATATTAAGAGCTGCCAGAGTGTCATTAGTTAACACTTAAGAAGACTAATGAAAATTAAAAATTCAATTTTTCTAATTTTGCTCTATTTAATTAATAGCCTGTTCAATAATTATAGTAACTCACATTTATATAATGCCATATAGTTTACAAAGCCTTTTAATATGGCACATTACAGTTAATCTTTACAAAAGAGAATCATGTTGAGCAAGCATGTAGGAAAATAGTTATTTCAGTGTTTGCACATTCATATTTTATAAAATCCTTCATGTTTCTTCCCAAAAGTAGCACATTGAAGAGAGTGATTAATAGTCTCATCGTGTGTTTGCTCATTTGGGCAAAATACACCACTATACCCAAAGGTGTGGATAAATGTAGCTATTGGCATGTGCTTCTTTTCTTTCTTCCAAAGATAATTTAGTGCCAGATACTTAACGAAAGCACATAAAGGGAGGGAGGGGTCTTTTCATTAGTTGACTCTTTCCAAAACATCAAATAGTGTGATTGGTCAACATTCCATAGTTGATGCCTGCATCAAAAGCAACCTTGAGGTCACCAGCCCCAGACTAAAAGCAGATACCTCCTGCCTTTCCTTTGTGTCACAAATGTTGACCAGTTCTTTGGTTAATTCTTTGAGTAAGCCAGTCTTTATCAGTTCTCTCTGAAAGAGGGCTTATACAGTACAATTGTCAGGCTGGCTTACATTAAGTCATTATAAATTAAGCATTTGTCAGAATTTCTGCTTTGATTTTTTTTTTTTGGTTTTGTTTTGGAAAAAGAGATTAAAACAACAACAACAACAACAACAACAGCAGCAGCAGCACCCCCAAAACTAGGACATAGAGATTATTTACTTTACCAACACAGTGAACTATAGTTAATAAGAGCTTAATATAAAGATTTAGGACTTACTCTTAAACCAATCCCCTCTTGGACAATTATATGCTATTTCTGCTTAACATAAGTGAAAACTCATGAGCCTTTATGTGACAAACATTTGCTAGGTGCTTGGGATGTAAAATTAGGTAAGACCTGGTCCAGGCATCCAGAGAGCTTCGAGTCTACTGGCAGATAAAGATATGCAAACAAGCCATAGGGTATGTTAAGTGCTATTGCAGAAGGTAATCTCAGGTACTCTGGTGGCACATGGGGGGACACCTAGATCTGAGAGTGGAGGGCATCCGTAGAGAGGGTGAAATTGATCTGAAATCGAAAGAGAAGGAGGGCAAAGGTTTTCTACAGCTGTGCTGTGCAGTATGGTAGCCGCTGGGCACACAGCAAATGCAGCTAGTTCTGAATTAAGATGCACTAATAAATGTGATTGGATTTTGCAGACTTAGTTCAAAAGAGAAGTGTAAAATGCCTCATTAATACTTTTTATATCAATGACCAGTTGAAACGATAATATTTTGGATGTACTGAGCTAAAGAAAATACATTATTAAGTTTTCTGTTTCTTTTTACTTTTTAAATGTGCCTCCTAGAAAATTTAAAATTGTATATGCTGCATTATATTTTTACTGGGCATTGCTATTCTAGGCAGAAGCTAGAGCTCACACTAAGTCCCTGGACAAGAGCAAGGTATATTGGGAAACTGCTAGTCATTTAACCAGAATACTGGGGCACAGGAGCAACAGGAAGTGAGTCTGGAAGGGAATGAGTCTGGAAGGGAATGAATCTGGAAGGGAATGAGCAACAAGAAATGAGTCTTAGGGATCTGGCTTCCATGGCCGTATGGAAGCCAGATCCCTAAAGTGTCCTACAAGTCATGATAAAGATTTTGAAGTCTATCTTGAAAGCATAGTGGAATCACTAATGAGTTTACCCACGGGAAGATTTTCTGATCGATTTCCTCCTCAAGATGATCTGCTTTCTTCTGCCACGGTGCATTTGCAAAATGTATTTTTATGGAGTTGGGCACAGAGATACATGCAATGGGTTTTGACTTATTTGACTGGATTAGCTTGCGATGTCATTCACGAAACAGCTAAAGGAAATAGGATGGACCACCCAAGCTGGTTGGGTAGGTGATTCCCATTCATATTTTTGAGACACCCTTAAAGTACTGAACAAGTAGCAAATTATGTTCAGAATATCTAGGGTACGGTGCTGGTTATCTATTAACTCAGATCCATCATATAACAAAGTAGAGGCTCAAAAAGGAAATGAAAAACAATATTAAAATCATCTAATAATTGATATTTTCCAAAATTACAGTAGTCTTTGCCACCTTCACCTTGTGGTCTATATTGCTTTCATTTTGAGTTCCATAAGAAGATGGCTTAGGAGGTCTATATACTTTTCATTGCTTATGCATCTAAAAATCTTTATCCAGACCAGCCTGAGTGCAGCAAATCAGAGAATTAAGAGAAGACTAATAATTAGTAGCTACTGACACAGAATCTTACATTGTGGTTGACCATTGCTGTTTTGGTTGCTCCTTTCCTCCATTTTCCACCGAAACCCTTTCTCAAGAACCACTTCACCCTCTGCCTTCCTCAGCCTCCTAGGCTTGCAGTCATTCAGGTTAATCAGAACTCTGTAAGCCAGGGTTTGGTACTTTATGTCTAAACTGTTGCTGCTCTCATTTTTTTTTTCTTTTTTTTTAAAGATTTTATTTATTTGACAGAGAGAGACACAGCAAGAGAGGGAACACAAGCAGGGGGAGTGGGAGAGGGAGAAGCAGGCTTCCTGCGGAGCAGGGAGCCCGATGCAGGGCTTGATCCCAGGACCCTGAGATCATGACCTGAGCTGAAGGCAGACACTTAACGACTGAGCCACCCAGGCGCTGCTCTCATTTCTTGGGGGAGTTCTAAGTCCAACTCCATTTGCAGTTGGTACAATTTCCTGCCAGAAAACGTGATAACGGGGGGCGCCTGGGTGGCTCAGATGGTTAAGCGTCTGCCTTCAGCTCAGGTCGTGATCCCAGAGTCCTGGGATCGAGTCCCGCATCGGGCTCTCTGCTCCTGGGAGCCTGCTTCTCCCTCTGCCTCTCTCTCTCTCTCTGTCTCTCATGAATAAATAAATTAAAAAAAAAAAAAGAAAACGTGATAATGGGATGTTAATTTAAAGGGCAAATCTACACATTAGGATATGGCTCAGTGCTTGAAACCCAAACCAGATGTGCCTGGGCAATGACAGTGCCACTTCATTTCTCTCTTCCCTTCATCAGCTGGCAGCCCAGGACCTGGGAACAGTGCTTCATCTCAGATAATTATTAGCTTCTTCCAAATGAAAAAAAAACAAAATTGTGTAATTTTTCATAGTTATTATTTTTGGAGAAAATAGTTTTCTATCCAAACCTCTTTCAAGAGATATTTCCTGTGGGTTAGAATATATGTTCTATAATGAATTGAAGCTCACTGTATAGAAATGATCAGTTTTTTTTTTTCCTCTAGTGAAGTTGGGAAAAGCAAACATTTTGTTTACCAATAACAGAACACATAATATTAATTACAAATTGAAATAGTGTTTTTTTTTTATTCTTTCTCTCATCCCTTTTCTCTTCTACCTCCTTCATTTAGACAGAACATATTTTTTTTTTGAAGAATAATGTACTTAATAAATTCTTGCTTCCTTCCATCTACTCCTACTTCATTCTTCCCATTCATCTTCTAGAGGTTACCATTTAAAAAAAATTTTTTTTAATTGAAAGTTATCCCACATTCTCTCAGTCTGTAGTTTCTGTGTTTTCTGTCTTTTGACAGACAGTGTGTTTCCTTGCAGTTATCTCTAAGTGGGGTACCCTGGATTTATTCACACTGATCCAGCCTTAGACTCTAAGGAAGAGTATTCTTGGGTCGTACTTGGAGGCAAGTAACTTTGGAAAACTGAGTGCTGTCGCTTTTTTTCTCCACTAAGAGTGCTAGTAGTAGGCACTTACTGAATGCCTACTGAATTAGATAGTGTAATCAATACTAAGAGAAAGAGAGGAAAAAAAAAACCCCACATTTTTTGACATTTTTGTGAAGGTTTTGGCCTTTCCTTCTGTCCATACATGCCTTTTCACAACCATCCGCCCCTCTCACTTTATCTTTCAGATGGAGGATCTCGCTATACCATTCAGCCTCAAATGGCACAGATTTTATCCATTCATCTCACATACAGTATTTGGAATTTCTTTGGAATTTCTGAGGAAGTCACGTTGGTAGCTAATCTGGAAATGAATATACATCTTTCACGGCTAAAGGTGACATGCAGTTTCCTTAGCATAGGAGAAAGAATTTTTACATTATCCTGACTTGGAAATGTAGAATAAAAGTTCTGAGAACCAAAATCTAAATTACATCAGGTTGTTCCTTGTTGTCACCTAGCATTGTGAGCATTTTAGGGAGATCATCCATACAGAAGCATCAAGCACGCTACTTGGCATATATTAGAATTCAGTAAATGTTAATCTCCCTACTAAATTCCCTTTCTCTTAGTTACAGCCCTTTTACCAAGACTAGCTTATTAGTTGATGAGAAACAACCATTGTATGTTTTTCCCAGGTAACTGGGAGGCTCTGTTCTCTTTTTGATAAGGATTTTGATAATGCAAAGTCAGTTAATTTCAGTTCGTTTTTTTCTTTATTTATCCCCCTGTATTTTGATGTAATGATGATTTACTATACCTGTTAATGCACTATAAATCTTCAAGTTTGTTATCCACCCCATCAGCAAACTAGCTTTTGTGAAAATTGAAGCTAAAAGATATTTGATGAATGTTCCATCCTCCTCAATAGTGAAAACTGGTCTGAAAATCATTTTTCAAGGAGCTTTTTCCAAAGGTTTAGAGTTCCTCCAAGCCTTTAAGAAGTTGAAAATGTTATTAAGCATTTTGATTTCTTTTCCTTTCATCTCCTGTTTAGAAATTAATGTCTTGAAAAATTGGCTGCAAATGTTAAGGTTTTTTAAAGATATGGAATCTATTCATCTGTCTAATAAAACTGCAACATGTTAAAAATAATCAGTTCCTTGCTAGACATTTTGGCCAATCTTTGAAAGATTTTTGTCTTTGCTTTTAGACCTTCAGATGCCTTTTAGTTTCATTTTTAGCACTAGGAAAACCAAGCACTCTAATCATTTTCTAAAATGAGAATTTCAGCATGTATTCAATCTCTGGTCTTTGTAAGGAAGCAAGACGTGGTTCCATTCCTGTGTTTCATAAAAGGAGATGATAGACAAATAGGTAGTTTATGTGATTGTGCACCAGCCTTTGGGGTTTCTGTTTTTCCCATCTAGATTGTGTCTTCTTTTTACTGCAGAATGTATCAGTATCCGAAAAGGTCCTCTGGTTTATCTTCTTTGTAGGATCATTGTTGCATACAGTTTTGTATAAAGAAGCAATTCAGAGACTGTCCCAATATGTCTGCATATGGACGTGCATATGGTCGATTTTAGCTTTAACTTCAAATTTCCTTGAATACGTAGGCTGTGTGTATTCCCATAATGGTAGTTGAGCAATTTCTTTGTGATGGTTCAATTTCTTTCTCTCTCTTCTGCATTTCCCTCTCCTTTTTCTTTATACAGTAGTAACCTTC
This sequence comes from Neomonachus schauinslandi, assembly GCF_002201575.2. Classification (NCBI taxonomy): domain Eukaryota; kingdom Metazoa; phylum Chordata; class Mammalia; order Carnivora; family Phocidae; genus Neomonachus; species Neomonachus schauinslandi. The sequence continues at coordinate 184,834,698 of NC_058404.1, forward strand.
CTAAAAAGGCCCATTAAAAAAAAAAAAAAAAACTAAACTAAAAAACCATAACACCCATGCAAGCAGGCGCCAGAAAGTTTAGATAACAGTCCCATCCCATTTGGCTGTTTGGCTGGAGCTGGCTGCGTAAATAGAATGGAATGTGGTGTTATGACTCCCTTACAACACTGTATAACACTCCCCCAGGATGAGCCTCGCCATCCATTTATATTTATTGATCTCCAGGATGTGCTGGGTGCTCTGGAACAACACAATTGCAGCCTTTGATTGAGATGACATACAATCTACATGGAAGTGAATCAGGCAGTCAACTCTTTTGGCCCTACTTCGCCTGGTCAATTTTTTAGGCCTGATGGCTGGTGTCAGAGGAATTGTGTTTTACTGAGTGTTTCAGTGGAAGCCCACCTCTGATTTTCAGAAGTGATCTGTAAGAGTGAGAGCACTGCAAACATGTAGTTACTCCATTCTTCTTCCACTTAAACCTGTAAAAACAAATCATGGAAATCTTTGTCAATTCACTCAGCTGAGCTACCTGGGCAGGGTTTTCCCTGTGATTAAGCAGCAAACCTGGCTTTCATTCTTCATTCTCTTAGAGAGTCTCAGAGAGTAAGGATTACACGTAGGCATAAGGGTAAGTGCTAAAAATGTTTAATTGATTGCTGATTGATTGATTTTTCAACAAATATTCATTGACACTCTGGTATGTTTCAAGTACCCTAAAAATACAGTAGTCAAGAGGACAGATGTGGTTTCTGCTTTCATGAAACTTTCATTGTAGAGGGAGATGGATATTAAATGATGAATTAACTATTAACTATTTAATTACAACTGGGCAGAGCACTATAAAGGAGAAATAGTGTACTGTAAGAACAACTAATAGGAAGCCGGACCTCATCTCAAGTCTCAGAAGGAAATGATTGCTGAATTCAATGTAATTTTAGACAGTACGTGTATGTTGGTGAAGAGGAAGGAGAGGCAATGTGGGGAGGATCTTACAAGTAGCAAGGGGACGGCTGGTGCAAAGGCCTTGGAAAAGGAAAGGAGCACAGTATATATGAGGGACTAATAGAAGCTCAATGTGACTGGAAAACAAAGGGAAGAATGGGAAGTGGGAGCTGAAGCCCATGATGGAGGCAGGTCCAGACCACGCAGGGCCTGGTGGGTCCTGTTAATGATTTAGGTCTTCCCTTGAAAGTTTTGAGGCCACTGATATGTTTTAGACAGTAACTGACATGATCAGATTCCTGTTCCCTTAGCAAAGATTATTCTGATTGAATTGAAGGAATAGACTAGAGAAGGGTAAATATAGACAGAGGATCCAAGTTAAGAGGCTGTTATGCTAGTCCAGAAAGAGATGCTGGCAGTTTGGGTTAGGGGAGATGTAATAAGAGAGAGAGAGCAGAGAGAGAGATATGTAGGAGGTAAAAATCAACAGGGTTTAATGAGTGATTGGATGTGTAGAGGGGACTGAGAGAGAAGAAACAAGGAAGGCACTCAGGTTTTTGTCCTGAATACCTGGCTAGGTGTCATTAACTTGACTAACACAGAACATTGGAGAAAGACCCACAGGGGAGACAGGGGTACTGGAGAGCTGGGTTTTGGGAATGTTGTTCTAGTTTGAAGTGCTCAGAGGACATCCAGCCTGAGATGTCAAGTAGACAGTTGGCGATTTGAGTCTGAGGCTCAGAGGAACTCCTCTGATGAAAACAGAAATATGAGTGTTGCATACGGTAAAAGAAGATAAAGCATGGATGATCAGATCACACAGGAGAGTACATATTATAGATCTGTGGATTGCTTAGTTATATTTCACAAGTGCTTACTGAATTCTCTTTGCCAGGCCCTTTGCTAAATATTGGGCATATGAAAAGGAAAGATGTTCGGGAAATAACATAGGGCATCTCCTTGCCATAAGCCCAAATTACTCTTTCCATCATCCGAGGCAGGATACTCTCAGCACATCCAGAGAAAACTCTTGGGCAAGCTGAATCTATGCCTTAGTCCTGTGTTTTCTAGTCTCTGCTCCCATCTAACTGAAACCTCGGCAACCCTAAGTTCACTTCATTCTTGTTTGTTCTTAGTAGGCGTAGAGATGAGTTGGTAAGCATGTTCTTTATATTAACTCCATGCGTTCTTGAAAAACCTTCCCTCAGTTTTGAGAGACATCATCACCTTTGGCCTTGTCTTCTTAGAACAACTGATAGAGGATTGCTTCTTATACTAAGAAGGGTTTTTTACTATTTTGTGAAAAAGGAGTCCATCCTTAGGCTATAAGATATTATTTCCATATTTTGTAGGTTATAAATTGCTGATAACTTCCAGATTATGATAATATTGACTCCATTTGTGAAAATTAGGCCACACCCTTCTAGTCTGTTCCTAAAATAAGATTTACTGGCAAAGTGAAATTTATAGCCTCCTTTATAGCTCTTATTCTTCAGAGACCCATGGCTTAAAATAGCCTACATTTTAAGACTGTATTTTTCAAATTATTGTCTTTGGACCACCTGCATCGGAATCACTAGGGTGTGCTTATTAAAAATGAAGACCATTGAATTGTCTTTTCCAATTTTTTTAATACTGCTGGGATAAACCCCAATAATTTGCATTTTTAATAAGCACTCCAGGTAATTTTAGTTTATACTAGAGTTTAGAATCGTTGTTTTGAGGAATGTCAAAATTTGTACATCTCATTAAGAGAATCCTGAGTAAAATGAGAAATTAAACAGTTTTGCGAGACGGGTCAGTTTCTTACCAATTGTGAAGATTAAGAATCAAGTCACAAGGGTTACAGCATTTAATAGGGATCATTTAGCTGTCCAGTGATAAACAGATCGCATTACCCGTATTTCTTTTGGAGTATGTCGAAGCTCAGGAGAGAGAAGCGCAGAGCTGGGGAGCAAAAGCAGAAGAGAGTGAGCAGCAGAGTAGGGCATGTGGAAGGAAGAGTGAATGCAGATTACAAAGAAATGGACGCTAAAACGTGGGTCACTTGTCATCTTTTCATTCAGTTTTAGTGGGTATTTTGCTTTAACCAGCATGCTCGGTGGTTCTCGGTATGCATGATTGTACATTTAGGAGTGTTTCTAGAGGTGCAACTTCCTTCCTATCTCCAGAACTGGCAAAAGTCTCTCCTTACTCCCACCCCCTCCCCAGGAAGAACGCCGTGTGATTTATGTTGGTAAAATCAGACCTGACACGACACGGACGGAACTGAGGGACCGTTTTGAAGTTTTTGGTGAAATTGAGGAGTGCACAGTAAATCTGCGGGATGATGGGTAAGAATCTTCAAGATTATTTCTTGTTTAGAAGCTGACATATGTAAAAAATCATGGCCATAAGATTACTAGGATGGGAATGCTTTGACAGATGACATGTTGAGTTCAGAACCTTATTTATTTTCTTTTATCCCTATTTATTAATCTTTCTAGTTGAGATTTCCTGTCCCAGAAATAAGTATTTAGCTGCTTGACAGGACAATCACACTGATAAATGGATGCAGTGGTTCAGACGTTGGCACCAGCGAAGTCTTCCAAAGTAGGAAGGGTTACAGGAGTATATGTTAATGCTTCCTCACCAGCTTTGAACCTCTTTTCTCTGTCCATTGCAGAGACAGCTATGGTTTCATTACCTACCGTTATACCTGTGATGCTTTTGCTGCTCTTGAAAATGGATACACTTTGCGCAGGTCGAATGAAACTGACTTCGAGCTGTACTTTTGTGGACGCAAGCAATTTTTCAAGTCTAACTATGCAGACCTAGGTATGGATTTTATTGTACGTGGGATGAGGAATCCATAATGGAGGGCTCAAAATGGAAGCAGATGTAAACCATAGGCATATTGAGTTGGACCATCGCTTTATTTTGCTAGAGGGAATGTTTGAATACAGATTTTATCTTATTTTTAATTTTTTTTAAGGTACAAGACAGTTTCAGAAGCAAAGGGCTCAGGTTTTGGCAGCAAAGAGCAGAAGTGAATTCTTTGTACTGTCTTCCCAAATGCTGAAAGTCTGCACTGTTTGTGTGTGTGTGTCTGCTGGCGTGTGTTTATGTTGCGCGTGCATATGTGTGTGCGTGTCTTTGCCTAGATGTGCAATGTGCTACTGCATTCTGTGCCTGCCCTGAATCCTTCTGTATAAACTTTAGCATTATCATCGTGGTCTTATGGAACAGAATATGCAACAGAATATTCTGGCTCTTTTTTTCCTTATTATTCTACAAACTCTTAAAACTGTTAAGACATATTCTACAAATTACACCTTGAGAGCAGAAAATATAATTTCATATGCTAAATCACACTATACTTCCTTTAAAACAAAAGGAGAAAAAAAACACCTTTTTTTTTTTTTTTTGAGGGTTTCCATATGCTAGGCGCGTGCCAAGGGCTCTGCAAGCATTTTCTTATTTAATTATGAGAACAATCCTGGGAGGTGGTTACTATTATTATTATTATCATCCTCCTTTTATAGATAAGGAAACTGAAGCATTTGTAAGCCTTCTTTTTTCCTGTTATAAAAGTTATACAGACTCAAGGGGTAAAATTTGGAAAATATAAAAAGTATTAGGAAAAATAATAATGTCACCTGTCAGCCCATCACCTAGAGATCCACTGTGTGATTTACAGTCCAGTGTTTTGTCTCAGGATGTTTAATTTCTTATAGTTGAGGTCACATAATTTAGATCTATCAATTTTTAAATTCAGCTCTTCTCAATTTATATTATTTATGTAAGTTCATTTTCTACCATGTTCACAGGATTAAAAATAATTTATCGATTTATTTTAAAATGGTTGCACAGTATTGTGTTAAGTGAGTACCATTACATTTAATCATTCCATTATAGCTAAACATTTATTCAATTTTCAATTTTTTTTTGGCATTATAAATAATGCCAAAATGGACATCTTAATTTTCTTCCCAATTTTAATTTGGTCCCTTTGTATGCCATTCCCTATTTAATGTACGTATTGTAAGCCTTTAAATCCTTTGGTGAAGGAATGAAGGAAGGGAAAATGGCCAATGTCTTGTGCATATGATGTAATTGATTTGAGTCAATTCATAATAATCATCATAAAATTAACATATAAATCTATTCCTCAGCATTACTATATCTCTGTGTGCACTTGTTTTGGCTTGGTATAAAGAAAGAAATGAATACCAAATACAGGGATTTTTTTTTTTTTCTCCCCTCCACCAAAGTGATGCCTTCCTAAAGTAATTGATATAGGTGGTGTGCATTGTTCAGGGGGAATATGCTATAATTCACTTCACAAACTAAATAGATAGTATGAAACAGGAGAGAAGCAGCCGACTGTCAAGAGAGAGGCCCAGGGATGAAAATATAAAAGGTGACAAGTCATTTGTTCAAATGTTGGCTGATAAAAACAGTCAAGACGGATTGAAGTCTTAAGTTGATTTGACTTATTTTCTTCAGTGATGAAGGCCAGGGTGTTTGCAGTCTTTCAAAACATCTCGAGTTTAAAATAAGCTACCTAGAGGGGCCTTTAAATCACAATTCATCGCTGGTAGAGGGAGGATTGGATGGTATTTCCAAACTGAACCAGAGCCTCCCTGAAATAGGTCTAAGAAGAATGCTTCCCCTCTTGTTATCTTCCTGCCTCGCCAGCAGCAATAGAAACTTTGCCGTTGCTAAGCTGGCTCTGTATTTTCTGAAAAGTATGTTTGATGTGTGTTGTAGGAGCATGGGTTTTTCCAATTCCCTCAAGCCCTACAGTTTCATGAAGGGAAGTTGAGCTGAGTGTAGGCATGGCGTAGTGGAAAGAGCCCTGGCTTTGGAATCTTGTAGACCTGGTTTTGAAACCTGACTTAGCTTCTGACCTTGAGCAAACAATGAAGCTCCCTCTGCCTCCAGTTCTTCATTTGTAAACTACCTCATAATGTTGTTGCAAAGATTCAGTAAATGTTTGTGATGTGGTTGGCACAGTATCTGGCATAAAGTAGGTGCTCAATAAACAGTAGCTATGATTATAATTAAAAATGATGACAATGAGCAGTTAGAAATGTCAAGTTATTTTGAAATGAAAGCATCGACATCAGGGGCCGGCTCTGGAATGGAACAACATGCATTCATATGGCTCCTGTGTTTGTCCCTGAAGAGTTCAAGTTAAATGCTTTGGGGCATGACCAGTGAATTTGGTGACCATTAGATTGTACTGGACATTTAGAGGGGTTGGGAGCTCACATGTGTGTCTGTTGAGAGTTAGTGAAAATGATGTGATATTGATTAATCTTACCAAGAGTAAAGAGACCTATCATTTTAGATAGATTTAATCATTTTTTTTCCTGTTTTGCTCCCCAAATTAAGTTAGCTCACACATCCTATTCCTCTATTATCAGGGCCACCTAGTGATTACTACAACACTATTAGTACAGAATGTGATAATTCCAAGTTAGTATTACGAGCCAGTTTTATAAGTGAGACTCCGGGTTAAAGGGACAATCAAGGTTACCTAGGTAAAGCCAGTATGTAAGCCTAGTTTCCATGAATCTGTAATCTGTGAGTCTGTCTGTTTACTGTCCTATAAACGGATCTTTCTCAAAGACCTCAATGAGAAATCTTAAAGACGAAAGATACAAATTAAATCAGGACTCTAGGACCAGAAGAGAAGGATGGGCCAGTATTACGAATATGATCATGTATTCATCAGGAATTAGTTATGGTATAGAACTTATACTTAAATATACAAGAAAAATGAAATAAATAACATTCATCACAAATTCTTTATTAACTCAAAAACTGTATTACATTATCAGCATCTCGAATATATACATAACTTTGTATATACCCTTGGCATTCTTTGGTAAATCATCCCAAGATCCCAACACAAAGATGTTCAACCATGGTGTTTTAAAATGCTGGTTTTCAAGAGTAATACATTCATTCAACAAATTCTAATCTTAGTACCTGCTTTGTGCCAACAGTTTTCCAGGTGGTAAGAATACAGCTGTATTGTGATATGTTTCTATTTATATGGTATCATTATTTATAGCAATTTATTTAAAAAAATAATTAGAGTGGCTTTTGGCTTTTTCCTGTCAAAATTCTATTATATCTTACTTGTGTTGCAGTATCCTTATTGGCGGGAAAGGGGTGGCATAGATGTTGTTTTCTCAGGAATTGCATGTAACCATGTATTCATACAACAGAAAAGATGTTGTGGATGCCTATTTTGTGACATGGCCCGCCTGTGTAAGTGATTACAGACATGTAAATACCAGTTATCATATTTCATAGCGAAGAAACTCTCGAGAACCACTGTTTCCAAATATATATTTTTTTGCTAATAAAAATATGGAAACATTGAAATTCTGGGTTTGATGTAGGGTAACCCAAAGTTAAGACGTTTTAAATATTCTCAAAATGTCCTTCAAGAAAAGATCTGTATGTGTGTTCTTTTTTTCTTTTTCTTTTTTTTTAAAGATTTTATTTATTTATTTGAGAGAGAGAGAGAGAGAGCATGAGCAGGGTGAGGGACAGAGGGAGAAGCAGACTCCCTGCTGAGCAGGGAGCCTGATGCGGGGCTCAATCTGGGATCCAGGACTCCGGAATCATGACTTGAGCCCAAGGCAGACACTTAACTGACTGAGCCACCCAGGCATCTCTGTATGTGTGTTCTTGACGTTTCTGTGCTTTCATGCCACACAGACTCTGGTCATTGGAAGGCTCTTCTAACTTTATTTATAATGCAAGTGGAATTCTGATTTCAGGTTAATCTCAAGCAGTGAGAAGGACTTTCTCTGTGTGTCTGTCTACACAGAGACAGATTTGATTGGAATGATAGCTGCTCATGAAGCTTTAGTGATACAAGCCAACTGCTCATTAGGCTACCTGTGAAGGGAAGGATGGGAGCTGGTGTAATTTAAGAATTGACTACGTGAGATGTTAGAAAAGGTTGGCCATTTTTGTCCTGTCTTTTATTTCTGAGGCCAGCCGTAATTGCTTTTCTTACCTGGAAAAACTTGCTTGGCAAAAAAGTCAGTAAATACAAGGGATGGTAAGAATGGAAGAAAAAAAAAAGGGAAGGAATCTCCTTGTCTTTAAATCTAAGATGGCTAAAGTAGTTTGAAGCTAGGGCGAAAAATCAGCCTAGTGCTGGAGAGCTTGAAGGATTACAGCCTTTTCAGCCAAACAGCTTGTGAGGTCAATGAGTATGCCACCATATTATCTAATCTCATACTCTTCCGTCACTTCAGACATTGCTGTTTCGTAACATTCCGGATAAAACACAGAAATGTTTGTCTGTTGGTAGGATTGTTAATACTTCCCAGAAAGGACTGGTTTTCCCTTCAAGTAAGTGCTCTCAAAAGAATGAATTTATTTGCAAGAGGTTTTCTATTATATTTCTAAGATGTCTTTCCTCATTTGCAAGACCAGCAGAAATATCTAACTTTTTTATAAATGTCACTGGAGAAATATCAGAAATATTTAGAATAAGAATTTCATTTTATATCCATCATTGCTGAAACATGACAGTTTTGTTAAGGGGCCATGTGAAGTATGTGGAACTCTTCACAAAAGCTGACTTGGACTAGTTCAAGTGGTTTTATCTATAACTGTGTATTTTTCCTCTTGTATTACTGAGGCTGACTTTGCCTTCTCTGGACATGAAGCGTTTCCCTATACCTTCTAATTTGGGGTGAATTTGTGCCACTATTGCTGGGGTGCTCCCAAGGTACTGGAATAGATAAGTGGATCATATGTTCCTCATGCCTGAAAGGAGAGCAGCCAGGTGGCGAGTAGGTGAAGTTCTGATCATTCTCTCTCCCTCCCACTCACCTGGCTTTTATGCTCAGTGAAGTCAATCCCACTGAATAGGAAGATTAGTTCCGGCTTCTACTCTTACCTCTCCACTTGAGTTGTTGAGAAACCTTGGGTAGATCATTTAACATACCAGGAAGGGGGCAGGACATGGTTATTTTTACAGTATATTGATTTTGATTAGAAATAAAGTTTGTTCTGATTACCTCCTAGGATTAAGACTAAAATGAGTCAAAAAGTAGTACTTTGAATGCTTGCCACTCCTTACCCTCTGTAAACATGTTATCTAATCTTATACTCTCTCTTCCTTTCTCTCTGTAAACATATATATTTCTTAAATATTTATTTTTATGCATTATACATAATTATATGTAAATTTATAAATATAAATAATATATTTACATATAAATAATTCAACAATAAAATATTGGGTATAAATACCCTCTGCAAATATATACATATATATAATATATATACCAATAAAATATATCAATACATATATCAATAAAAGTTGGTATATTTTTAAAAGTATATCGATTGGATAAGTTGTTATTGAATCAAGTAATCTTGAACTGGACAATTGAGTTAAGGACGAGAGTGTGTCTAACCTGGCTTGGGTTTCTTGCAGATTCAAACTCAGATGACTTCGACCCTGCTTCCACCAAGAGCAAGTATGACTCTCTGGATTTCGATAGTTTACTGAAAGAAGCTCAGAGAAGCTTGCGCAGGTAACATGTTCCCTGGCTGAAGATGACAGAGGGACGGTGAATACCTCACGGGACAGCGCGTCCTTCCCTAACTGACTATTACAAGTCATACTTAGGAATTTCTCCTACTTTACACTCTCTGTATAAAAACAAAACAAAACAACAACAATACAACAAGAACAACAACAATGGTTTACATGAACACAGCTGCTGAAGAGGCAAGAGACAGAATGGGGATATCCAGTAAGCACATGTTTATTCATGGGTGTCAGCTTTGCTTTCCCTGGAGTCTCTTGGTGATGGAGTGTGTGTGTGCGTGTGTGTGTGCGTGTGTGCGCGTGTGTGCGTGTGTGTGTGTGTGTGTGTGTGTGTGTGCGTGCGCATGCGCACGCCTGTTTTGGGGCAAGTATGTATGCACAGGTGGGGACTGGGGGCACCTGACCAGAGTGTGCCAGGGCAAACCACTTCAAATGGCAGCAGTTCCATGAAGACACACTTAAAACCTGGAACTTCAAAATGTTCATATTCTATTCAAAAAGAAAAAAAAAATGCATAAATTCAAAAGGAAAGAAAACCAACCAACCACAAGCCACCCTAAAATGACAGCCACTGATGTCTGGGCATCAACCTCCGTACTCTGTTTTTTAAGAAAGTGCAAACTCGACTTGAAGCAAGCTTTCTCTCATAACATAATGGTTATATGACAATCCCGAAGAAACCACAGGTTCTGTAGAACTAATATCCTTTCTCTCTCTCTCTCTTTCTCCCTCTCTCCGTCTGTCCCCCTCCCATCTCTTTAGCCCTCGCCTTTTCTCCTTCACTCTCTCTTCCTTTCTCTCTCTCTCTCTCTTTTTCTTCTTTTTTCCTTTTGCCATGGAGTCTGGGTGGGAGAGGATACTGCGGGCACCGGAATGCTAAACTTTCCTAACATTTTGAAGTTTCTGTAGTTCATCCTCTATCCTGACACCCATGTAAATGTCCAAAATGTTGATCCTTCCACTGCAAATTTCAAAAGCCTTGTCAATGGTCAAGCGAGCAGCTCGTTCGGTGGTTCTTTCTGAGGAGCGGGCACGGTGTTACATTACTAATGAGAGTTGGGTAGAACTCTCTGGTATGTGTTCAGATAGTGTAATTGCTACATTCTCTGATGTAGTGAAGTATTTACAGATGTTAAATGGAGTATTTTTATTTTGTGTACATACTATACAACGATGTTCTTTTTTGTTACAGCTATGCACTGTAAATGCAGCCTTCTTTTCAAAACTGCTAAATTTTTCTTAATCAAGAATATTCAAATGTAATTATGAGGTGATACAATTATTGTACACTAACATATTTAGAAGCTGAACTTACTGCTTATATATATTTGATTGTAAAAACAAAAAAGACAGTGTGTGTGTCCGTCGAGTGCAGCAACAACAAAATGATGCTTTACGCACATCCATCCCTTCTTAGGTGAGCTTCAATCCAAGCATCTTGTCAAGAAATATCCTAGCCCCCTAAAGGTATTAACCACTTATGCGATATTTTTCCACATTTTCTTGTTGCTTGTTTTTCTTTGAAGTTTTATACACTGGATTTGTTAGGGGAATGAAATTTTCTCATCTAAAATTTTTCTAGGAGATATCATGATTTTATGTAAAGTCTCTCAATGGGTAACCATTAAGAAATGTTTTTATTTTCTCTATCAACAGTAGTTTTGAAACTAGAGGTCAGAAATCTTTTTAAAATGCTGTTTTGTTTTAATTTTTGTGATTTTAATTTGATACAAAATGCTGAGGTAATAATTACAGTATGATTTTTACAATAATTAATGTGTGTCTGAAGACTATTCTTGAAGCCAGTATCTCTTTCCCTTGGCAGAGTATGATGATGGTATTTATCTGTATTTTTTACAGTTATGCATCCTGTATACATACTGATAATTCATTCCTTTGTTTACTAAAGAGACATATTTATCAGTTGCAGATAGCCTATTTATTATAAATTATGAGATGATGAAAATAATAAAGCCAGTGGAAATTTTCTGCCTAGGATGCATGGCAATTGTCAGGTTGGAGTTGAAATGTTTCATTTGGGAAATTCAGCTTTTGCAGAAGCGGTGTTTCTACTTGCACTAGCTTGGCCTCTGACGTGACCATGATGTTGTTCTTGATGACATTGCTTCTGCTAAATTCAATAAAAACTTCAGAAAAACCTCCATTTTGAGCATCAGGATTGCATCTGAGTGCGGAGCCCTGCAATGGAAGTCAGTAAAGTTTGGAGTGTGTATTCAAGTTTCTAAATTGAGATTCGATTACAGTTTGGCCGACATGACTTTTCTGGAAGATGTGCGATACCTACTACTTAATTGTTCTTTTCCTTTCTCTCGCCCAACACAATCTTATAAGATGGATTTCACCCCCAGGCCAATGCAGCTAATTTTGATAGCTGCATTCATTTATCACCAGCATATTGTGTTCTGAGTGAATCCACTGTCTGTCCTGTCGGATGCTTGCTTGATTTTTTGGCTTCTTATTTCTAAGTAGATAGAAAGCAATAAAAAAAATATGAAATAAAAGAACTTGTTCACAGGTTCTGCGTTACGGCAGTAACATATCTTTAATCCGCCTAATTCTTGTTGTTCTGTAGGTTAAATGCAGATATTTTAACTCTGTGTGAACGCCAAACTAAAGTTTACAGTCTTTCTTTTGGAATTTTGAGTATCTTCTGTTGTAGAATAATAATAATAATAAAAGACTATTAAGAGCAATAAATTATTTTTAAGAAATCAATATTTAGTAAATCATATTATGTGTTCAAGGACCAGATGCGTTCTCTACTTTGCCTTTAAATTTTTGTGATCCAATTTTAAATACATTCTCCTTTTTGCCCTGGATTGTTGACATGAGTAAAATACTTGGTTTCTTTTCTTACTTATCAAAAGACAACACTACAGATTTCACGTTGAGGATTAATTTATCCCCACTCTGGCCTGACAAATATTGTTACCATGAAGATAGTTTTCCTCCATGGACTTCAAATTGCATCTAAAATGAGTGCAAAGAGAGAATCACTAACCCAACTGAGTAGAGCTTTTTGTATCTTATGCAGACCCTGTGGGTTGCCCATCAAAACGTAAACTGTGTTCCTTTTATTTTTATTTTTAATTTTTCTTTTGGAGAGAATATTTCAAATGAACACATGCACCCCATCTTCACTGGAGGCAAATTTCAGCATAGAACTCTAGGATTTTTAGATGACCGCAGGCCAATGCCTTCACGCTGTGGTAAGTACCACATCTACAATTTGGGTGACCGAACTGGTGCTTTAGAAATGTGGGCTTTTTTTTTTTTTTTTTTTTTTTTTTAAAGAGATGTAGCGGAATAATTCTTCCAGTGCAACAAAATCAATTTTTGCTAAACGACTCTGAGAACAAGGCGGTTGGGCTGTCAACATTCAAAGCAGCAGAGAAGGAACTTTGCACTATTGGGGTATGATGGTTGGGTCAGTTGAAAAAAGGAAACCTTTTCATGCCTTTAGATGTGAGCTTACAGTAGGTAATGATTATGTGTCCTTTTTTGATGGCTGTAACGAGAACTTCAATCACTGTAGTCTAAGACCTGATCTATAGATGACCTAGAATAGCCATGTAATATAATGTGATGATTCTAAATTTGTACCTATGTGACAGACATTTTCAATAATGTGAACTGCTGATTTGATGGAGCTACTTTAAGATTTGTAGGTGAAAGTGTAACACTGTTGGGTGAACTATGCTGAAGAGGGAAAGTGAGCGATTAGTTCAGCCCTTGCCGGGCTTTTTTTTTTTTTTTTCCACCTGCCAATTCTACATGTATTGTTGTGGTTTTATTCATTGTATGAAATTCCTGTGATTTTTTTTTTTAAATGTGCAGTACACATCAGCCTCACTGAGCTAATAAAGGGAAACGAATGTTTCAAATCTACTTCTGCTTTTCTTATTTATTATAACCAATCTCCTGGCATGTTTCTCAGATCAGTGCACATTAGTCACTTATTATTATTCTGTTTCCTCTCTGGATCTCCCTCCCTTTCTCCCTGCTTCTCCACATTCATGGATGGATTTCAGCTCTCAGGTAACGTAGACCTTCTGTATTTTACCTTTTCTCCTTTCAAATGGCAAAGGCAGAAGTGGCTTCTATAATGAGAGATGACGTGGGCCTTTAAGAAGTGGATTAACTCTGCTTTTGTACAGAAGATGTGTATTTTTAAGTACAAGCCATTGCCCCTAGTGAGAATCTTGCTGAATATTCAGCTTAGGAAGCAATTCTGTAGATGGACTGAACATGTCGCAAAGACTTGTAACAGGATGCAGCCCCCATCGTATGTAAGTCATATGGGACGGGCTGATAGCTGCTGACACAGCTTGCTGTCAGGATGTGTGTCTGCTGTGTCTTGCAGGTGACTGGTGGTCCTGATGACAGAGATGACAGAGAATGCACTTGTGCATGCTCTGCCCTCTCCCGATTTTAGACAGTCGTCCCCACTCCCAGCCACCTGCATTGCAAGACCCACCATAAACATGGCATTGGGGAAAGGGGGCTAAATATATCCCAGCCCTTGCCCCCCATCTCCTAGAGAAGAAAGGGTTTGTAATTACTGGAAATGTGATAGAGCTATCAATAGTACATTGGAATCTGCTACATAACACAAGAAACACTGCTCACTGTTCTATGTCTTTTTTATACGACTCTAAGATGTGCCAGTCGTTTTATCAAAACAGAAAATAAAAATTAACGTTATCTTACCCAAATATGGCCCTCACCTACAACTGTGGCTACCGAGCACGCCTGCTGGATTACCCTCGGATTCTGACTTGTCTCCATCGATGCTTAAATTGCATACGACATTTTTGATCTTCTGGCTGGACCCATCAAGGACGTTAGAATAATGCAGGTCTTTCTTTTAAAGGGTTAACTTTTTACCCTTAAAAACCTTTTGAGAGGAAAGGGGAAATTTGAAGAAGCAACAGTAGTAGCTGCTGGCCAGGTACTAGGGTATTCTGATTAAAAATAAAGGATTTATTTCATGTTGTCATTTATTTCATGTCTATGTCAAAACATTAAATCACTTCCATCCTTGATGATAGTAATGGCAAAATAATTATTGAAACCAAAATTAGGCTGATAAAAATAAATGAACACTGAATATGAATAGTTTATTTAAAAGGAGCTTGTCTCAATTCAAAAGTCCTCTAAACTAAATCTGTCTAAACTGCACAATGTGATATTCAAAATCCCTTTTCAGCATTGCTGGGTCTCTCTCCATTGTAGGATTATTTAGCTAGTCATTGGATATAATTTACAGCCCTAACAACATTATTATACTCATTGGACACTAGTGTTAGTAGCTACACAGTTGTAACTCAACATTAATTATAGAATATTTTAACCAAAGCGTACTTTTTGCAGTATTTACTTTATATTAATCTTACATTTTGCAACTCTTGTTGCCATTCCTTGTTTTCAAACACATTATACACCATTATAAATCAATCTTCGTACTTTATCAAACAGCAGAGAGTAATAAAGAAGTTCACAACTCATAGAGGAGTTCCTTGGAGGTTTGTAACATCATGATTTAAATCTCAGAAAGATTTAATCAAAAGCTGAATTAATCCCTGGGGGGAAAGATGCTATATAGATTCTATTGATGGGCACAAAGCAGCCTATTTCTTTTCATTGGTCTCTGTTAACACGCTGGGAAAAAAGAAACATAGTTTTTCTGCAGGAAAGAAAACAAGATTTCCTTGATGGGGGAAGGATAATATGAAATGGGCTTTATGCCATGTTTCTTTCCTTTCATTCAGAATGGTCGGTTTCATTCCACTTACTGTGGCTTTATCTGTTCTTCTAGTGCACGGTTAAGTTAAATGTCCTCCACCCCTTCAGTCCCCTCCGTATATCCCACGTGATTCCAGTAATTCTGCAAAGTCCCCAAAGCTCCACTCCAGTCAAGCATGTGGAATGTGTGGGTCACATGAGCTGGTTTCCAGGTCTTCTGCTGTAATCAGGTGACTGCCCCAGGGCCAAATTCTCAGCCGTTCAGGAACCCTGGAAACTTGCAGGAAGAAATGATCATAAAACAAGAGTATTTCTAGGACCAGGTTCTACCGAAAACCCGATCATTCCATGATTAGGATGTATGCTGAAGATAAGAGGCCATCACCTTCCCATATGCCTCTTTTCCACCCATAATTCCATAGGAATGTGATCATATTCCTGTTAGCTCAAAGACCATTACTTACCATCAGCTGACTTATATAAGGGGCAAACTGGAATTAATTAATTGAAAAAAGTGAAAGAACTTTTAGAGGAGAAAACCAAATGATCCTATAATATTTTCATGATTAAATTAAATGAGCATAATTATACATGCACAAATGCACACCAAGGCATTATTATAATCAAGAACCTTAGAATATGATATTGTTTCAAATTTATGCATATAGCACTTACTGAAGGCAAGGAGCTGGTGTGATATTTGCATATTGACCATTTTCATATATTTTCATATATTAATTTCTAGTAGGAAGAAGCTGAATTATTAGGAAAAATCCTGGGGTGATTTAGAAAAAATATTGTGCTTCTGCTCGTTTTTGAACATCGGGGGCACTTAGCAACATTATCTTTTTTTCCCCACATAGTTTTCTGTGATGGATTTTCAACAAGATGACATCCAAGTGAAAGCCGAAATTAAATGGGAAGGAAAGAATGTTAAGTGGTAAAATCCTAAATAGCTTATTAGACTACTTAATTGGAGGGAATTTATTTTTGCTGCTGTTAGGAACTCTATAGTCAAGCTTCTCTTTAACAATACTAACTGATGAAGAAAAAGTAGCTATAGTAACATAGTTACTGCATGATACCCTCCAGCAGGTCTTTTAAGGGAATTCACAGGTACTTTCCTTTGATTGACTTCCATGTTGTTGAAGATCAAGTCCTGTCTCCATTCATACGGTTGCTTTCTCACTTCACTCCCAACCAGGCCTCTTGCTTATTCCTACCAGAGATTCTCAGTGCACTTAAAAGACCTGAAAGACAATGACACCATGCTTGCTCCTGGGTTAACAATTTAGCCGGTTTTCAGCTCGATTGCTATAGCCTTCCATCAAGTGGCTAATGTTTCACAGTGTTTAGAGGTATTGCCCCCTGTAAGCACTTCCCTATTTGTTGGCAGGAATATGTGTACACTACCCCAGAATAATGATCAATTAGTCTGCTTCCTGGAGAAGTTTAAGTTAGTAAACTGGTCACGTAGCCTGTGATGTCACCATGTTACTTTCATGTCAGGTAACTTAATGGTCTAGTTCAATGCATGGCCTAATTCTCCTCCAATTAGCTGGCCACATAGGATAAACATCCTGATCCCCATTCAATAAGCTGCCTTTCCCAGGGTCAGCAATCTGAATTGCAGTTCAGACCATCCAACAGGAAAATAATTGGAGGAAAAGCAAAAATTGGAGTTCACCCCCCAATGTTTGGCCTCAGTGTCTGAAGATGGGAAGTACCTGTGTGTTGGGACTGACATTTTCCAACTTTTAATGGCAGGCTTGGTGGCATACAAAGGAAGTGCCAGCGCATGCACCTGATGAATGAAACAATTCATAGAGAGCTCATAAGAGTTTCTTTGTCACATGGTACCAGGGTCCCATTGAGCCGCCATTTGCCATGGCACAGCATGCAAAGACTAGGACTAGAAAGGTCAGCTCATGAAAAGACAAGAAATAAATAGAAGGTTAACCAAACACATTTGAACTTCGGGTACAAAACAAGGTTTGGGCAAAGATTCCCCATGGTTTCTTATTTGCCTTTCAAGCCGACTCACTCTGTGGGATTCTATAAACAAAAGAGGCGATTGTACAGGGGAGGCTGTAGAGCTGTGAAGAAGGTAATGAACTTCATGATGCTGGTTCTGTGTGCATGCATGGTTATGCGTCAGCTACACAGCAACTGGCCTTTCCCCACCTGACGCTGCTCAGAGGAGTTGACTGATATCCTGTTTCTTGCCCTGGCTCCCGGATTGGTGGAAGGCTTTTAGGGATTTCCATGGCCAGGTTTTTGGATGGAACTTTTCAGCTTTAATTTTGTGGAATGATAAAAAAGATGCCCCTCTGTACATCCAGTAAATAATGCTTTTCATGTTCTGATAGTGCATTGAGGAACACCCCCTTTTTTCTTCTAATTGTCCAGTTTTATCATCCCAAAGTCACCATCTGAAACGAGGAAACTTCTCAGACTTTCAGCATTTGGAAGGTTAAACTTGAACCCCCTCAAAAGTCTTATCTGTGAGACAATGTGGAGACATTCAAATTTATGGCATTGGGATGATTTAAAAATATTATTTGATTTTTTTCACACTCTTAAGAACGTAGCCTCATCAACACCATTTGGAAACTGGATCAATCTGGAGACTTCCTTTCTTAGAATCGGCTCTCAGTGACACCTGGTTACCTTGTTTCCCAGTACTTACCACCTCAAGTGTGATGATGGTACTTCATCTGGCCTGCTTTCTCTAATATCTTCATTTTAAATGAGATGAATCTTCCTGTTGCAATGAGAAGACTACTATGAAAAGCTGTCCTCCATCTGAAAGTCCAGTAGATTCAGGGTGGGATTAAAACATGAAGATAATGATGATGACTGTGATGGATCAGCTAATATTTATTGTAGGATTATTATGTCCTTGCCACTTCACTTAGCTCTTCATGTGAATTTTCTTAATGAGTCCTCTCACCTGAAGGATGGGGGTAGATCTACAACTGTTCCTATTGCATGCATGAGGAAATGGAAGTATAAAGAAGTTAAGTAACTGCCAAGATCTGAGCAAAGTTCAGTTCACCCCAAAACTGATTTAATTGATTATCTTGCTACAGATAATGCCTCAACAAATAAGACATAAATGCCCAGAAGAAAACATTTTCCATTGGAGGTAATTGAAAAGTTGGGGTGGTTTTGTTGTTACCATCTGGTTGAATTCAAACTTAGCATACGTTGCATACATTCATTGAACTCTTCCTTTTTTTTTTTCCAGATTTTATTTATTGAGAGAGAGAGAGAGAGAATGTGCATGAGGTGGGGGAGAGGGGCAGAGGGAGGTGCAGAGAGAGAATCTCAAGCAGACTCCCCTCTGAGCATGGAGCCCAACAGGGAGGCTCGATCTCACAACACTGAGCTCATGACTGAACTGAAATCAAGAGTTGGATGCTGAACTGACTGAACCACCCAGGTGCCCCTCATTGAACTCTTCCAATGGGTCAGAAAACACATTTGGCTCTAAGAGCAAAAGGAAGAATTAGATAAGGATCCTACTGTACATTCTAGCTGGCAATATAGTAAAAGAAAAATAAAATATATATTTACTAATAACAATGACAGGATCTTCTTTCCAGCCCTTAGTGTGAATGTGTGTATGTGTGCGTATGTTCTGGAATGTCTATTACCATCTAGCCAATGTCTATGAAGGTTAAGGTCAGAGATCCTCATACTTAATGGATAAAAATGGCAAAGTGCTATGATCTCATGGTATACAATATGATTTAGAAGGACTGGTAGCCAACTTAAAAAGAAGTAGACTTCCTCCCTACATTAAAATGGATTTGGAGGGCGCCTGGGTGGCTCAGTTGGTTAAGCGACTGCCTTCGGCTCAGGTCATGATCCCGGAGTCCTGGGATCGAGTCCCACATCGGGCTCCCGGCTCAGCAGGGAGCCTGCTTCTCCCTCTGACCCTATCCCCTCTCATGCTGTTTCTCTCTCTCTCAAACAAATAAATAAATAAAATCTTTAAAAAATAAAATAAAATAAAATAAAAATAAAATGGATTTGGAGGTTTAAGTTGGCACACTATTACCACTTAGGCATTCAATAGCAAAAATAATATTTTATAGCTCTTAATGATTTTACAAACACTAAAAGTTTCTGGTTGAAAACTGGGATATGTGACAAACAATAGGCATATTGACTAGTCACCCTTTAACTGAATGCTTCCTCATTCCTCTGGTTATAGTCATTGTTATCTTGAATATCAGCTGTTCATGAATGACAGAGGACCTCCTTAAAATTTCTCAGGTGTATATGTCTGTATTTGTCTCTACCATGCTAACCTTTCTCCATTTGGGTCTTAACGTTACCATGGAAATCGATCACCAGACACTCACAGTCCCAGTTTATGGATGGTCTTTTGGGGGTAGTGTCCTTGTTGCACCTAGCACCAATTGTAGGAAAAAGAGTGCTGGGTTTCCAATACTGAAATATCTGGGCTCCATTTCCAATTCAGTTGCTGAGCTCAGTGAGGTGAGTTAAAATCATGTATAGGAAAGAGGGGTAGTTGATCAGGGACTTTAGTCTTTGGAATTCTGTGAACCTTAAAGAATTCAGGATTTGTGGTCTCTATGGTGAGAGAAAGATGTCTGAGAAATGACTAACAATGGCTGCAAAACAGGTGTTGTCATGGACTCTTTAAAAAATGTTTTTAAGTTTAATTAGGAAATATTTCAAACAAACACATAAGTTCATAAGATAATCCAATAGAGCCCTGTGTATCCACTTCCCAGATTTATAAGATCTTAACATTTTACCCTGTGTGCTTAAAACCTCTCTTCAAACAAATCACATCCCCATCTCCTTCCCTTCTCCGTAGTGACCCGTCTCCTCTGGTTGGTGTGTGTTATTCCCCAGCCATTTTTTTTTCTTTTAACTACATTTCCATGTATCCAAAATTAAGATGCAGTATTATTTTGTGTCTTTTGAAAATTTACATAATGTTTTTCTACTGTATGTATCCTTTTTGCAATTTGCCAGTGGTGCCTTTTAATGCAAATGCAATTAGAACAATTCAGCCCTGGTGTAAGCCAGAAGGAAATCCTTCTTTCCAGGTGCTTGGAGTTGCCTTAGCAGCTGCTTCAACTGTCCCAGCTAATCATTCTTCACAGTGTTCCTGACATTCATCTTGGTTTCCTATTTATCACTTTGGCTCATGGTTAAGTGCATTCATGCAATATCTTTAAAAATCTTCGACCCTTGGTCCACACCCTCATCTTGCTTATTGAGTGGTTATAAAGTTATTCCAAGGAAACAGGAGGTCATAAATTCAGAGCAGAAGATGAAAACCCATGCCTAGGTGTTTGTTTTGTTTTGTTTTTATAGGAGAATGGATTCTTTGATTTTCCTTCTTTGCTAAGTCAGAGATTTTTGCCAGACTCCTAACCTTCCCATCCCCACATACCTGTGAATGGCCTTGCCCTCTCCAGAGAGGACATTGGGGAGCCCCAGCACTGAAAAAAATTATTTCTTGTAATAGTAACCGATTAAACTAGTTACCAGCTGGGGAGCATGTTTTAGCACTTAAGTTAATTGAACTGTTGCAAACTAAATATGATTAGAAATTGTTTCAGTATTCCAAAGTACTTCATGCGTGCAGTTAAAAATGAAAAAAAAAAAAAAAAAGCCCAAATCGGTTTGAAATGTGCAAATCAGGCGTATAGTGCTGACATTTAGATCTATGACCTGATAACTCTGCAGTAGGTACCTTGAAAAATTTTGTGGGCTTTTTTTCTTCTTTTGCTGAGCTCTCCTTTGAAACCCCTGAACCACTACTTGATGTGATATTCAATAAGTGGAAGTCAGGCTGCAATCAGAAGGGGAATGGTCTGCATCAGGGTTTTCCTACCATTTTGCCCAGAAAATAATCTCTTGGTGATTCATTTCACAAGCCAAGTAAGAAAGGAATTGTTGAAAAGAGGTTGAGCTTAATAGAAGAAATGCAGTATTTCATTCTGGAAGAATCTGTCTTGAATTTGGTTCTTGAATCTGCTTGGAGGGCACGTTTCTCCTTGAGGTGGTGGCCTTTCTGTGTTTAGGACAACTGTACACAATCAGTGAATATTTAAATTCAGAAAGGAGGTAGTTCTGAAGTATATCTGGATGGCAGAAGATCCAGATATCCTCCCTCATCTGATATGTCCCTTCTTCTTCATGTCTCTCCCATCACCTAACAAATATATAGGGATCATTTCCCTTCCAGAGCTTTCTGTTGCTTTGCATTTTCCAACCCTCTACATAGATCAGGCCAAGGGTTGGGGTTGAATGGGTTGTTTGAGAGGCTCGGATGGCAGTGAACCCCTTGGCAGCTTAACGAATCATTGTTGAGTAACAAGTTACACAAGATCCATGGTAATCTTTACATCCTGCCAAGGTCGCCCCACCCCTTCCCAAAGGAAACCTACTGGTAAGACGAAGCGAAACGCTATATCTATGACTTCATGGACTCTCACTGAAAAGAATAAAATTCAAAGAATTATAGAACTAAAGTCATGATGAGGGTCTTCAAGGACACAAACAAGGATACTGGGAGTGACAGAAGCTAAGTTCCTGGCTTCAGGTCACGTGAGGGTAGAGACCTGGTTAGAATAGACTGCCATTGTACCAGTTACACCATAGGTTGCTGAACACCCTACAATATCAGAACATGAACCAGCAACACAGGGACAATAACAAACTCATGCAGAAGAAACAGAGTCCATTAGGACAACAGGGGTATTGACTGACAAGTCAGGTGTGGCCAAAAAGGGAGGCAGAATCAATCTTATTACAGACCAGGCAGTGCACCCATAGTAGGAGTTGTGAGGTCAGTGTACACGTTTCCCTCCCCCAAAATATCTCTCCCATGACTTACAAATGATACTTACAAGTAGTCAATCTTCAGTGATCCCTTTATTTTTAAATTAAAATGAAAAAAAATGAGAATAAATAATGAAAATAATATAAGCTAATGAACTATAGCCATTACCAGTTCTAGCCCACTGTTGCTCAGATTATTTCAAGTTGTGTTAGGGCAAAAGTGAGAGAAATCTGGATACTCAAGCCCCTCACTGCCTGGAGGAAGGCAGGAGGGACAATGACACTGGGTGATCAGAAAAAGGACATATAGTGGGTGTGTCATTGACCTCACTATCACATTGAAGTTTGAGTGGGCTCCTAGAAGAAGATGTAATACTTATATTCTCAGTATCTAAGAACTTTCTTTTTCACTTATTTATGCATTTATTAAACATTTATTGAACTACTTTGAACATTGTGCTAGACCTAGAAGGGATGAATCATGTAATTCCTATCTTCTGGAAACTCCTAATCAAGTGTGGAGACATATACAGTATTTGACAAATTTCATAAAAATATCTCTTCTGTCCCAGACACTTTCAGTCACCAAAGTGGCAAAAACGAATTAATGGGAGACCCTGTCTTCAAGCAATCTGTGATCTAGTGGATGATGCAATGTCACGAGCATGTAACTAGGAAATGTCCCAAGATCTATGGAAACAAACCCCACTGCTCAGAAAGGAGGATGGAGGGGCCCCTGGGTGGCTCAGTCGTTAAGCGGCTGCCTTCGGCTCAGGTCATGATCCCAGGGTCCTGGGATTGAGCCCCGCATCGGGCTCCCTGCTCCGCGGGAAGCCTGTTTCTCCCTCCCCCACTCCCCCTGCTTGTGTTCCCTCTCTCTGTGTCTCTCTCTGTCAAATAAATAAATAAAATCTTAAAAAAAAAAAAAAAAGAAAGGAGGATGGACATTGAAGGCTCTATGGGATCTTTACTTCCTGAGCTGACCTGGATATGTAGAACTGGGCAGTGGCAGGAATAGAAGTAGTCCAACCATCTTTTCCCCCAGATCTCTCCTAGAATTGAGAGCATTCCAGATTCTCCTACTCTGTCTGCCTATGAACACTTGCCATTTTTCCTCGACTTGCCTAGCAATTTCTGCTGAATATAACGACTTAAGGAAGCTTGAAACTTTGTGCAAAAGCTTCACCTGAGATCAAATGGTTGAAGCCAGAAGAGATTTGTTCATGCCTTCCAAATATCTGTCCCCAAAGTCTCATTCCTGCTATTTCTATGGCCAAATGAATTGTCACATCCATGTGCGTCCCATACCTAGCGATCTGTTTATCAAGAAAGAGAAGCTGTTGTCTCCCAATTTCTGCTTTCCAGGTGACTGATATTAATTAGTTTGCAGCAGGCACAATTTATCTCTAGTTGAAACCAAAGCAGATGAAAATGCTGCCGTGCAGTGAGATTTCTTTTCTTGAAACGATGAATGGGATGAAGATACTTATCTGCGAGAACAAGTTTCAGGTGGAGCTTCCATCAGCCGTACTTTGAAATGCATTATTAGAGTACGGCTGATCTGGGTAAGGAATAAAAATAGCGTGTCATATTTTGACTACATTAACTCATTTCCAACAGAAGAGGCTGAGGCCTCTGCACAATGATAGACTTGCTCTGAAGGTACAAAGCACCAATTAATAACTCTGAAGTTAGTTCTCAGTTATTGGCATTTCTTGAAAGATATTGCTAATTTCTCCAAAGCTATGGCTCCACTATAGAATTCCTCTCAATCCCCCAGTACAGAGAACAATGGTCTTAAATCAACCTAGCCCCCCCTTTATTATTATTGATTACCCCCCTAAAATTGTCCCTTCTGGGGAGTTTGCATATGGAGTCAGCTCTGATCTCCCAAGAAGCTGACAAGTAATTATAACAACCTGACAGTAAAATAACTGTCTTCCTTACCCATATGCTCCCAAGAAATTTATTGATTTACGTCTCTTAGCTTCAGGTTTCCTCAGTAAAAAGTGGGAAAATTAAGCCTATTTTGTGGGGTTGACAGGATATTTCCTGGGCTGATCTGTGTCAAAGAACCTGGCAGACAATGTGCACATTCTCGTCTCTTCTTAGTGGCCGTTGAGATGCCTTTCAAAACACGGAAAGTGATGAAATCTGAGGTCAAAAGGATACTTTTTTAATCAACATTTTTTTAGTTCCCATATATTATTAACAAAAATCCTGGCATAGGTTGGATGGAAAGCTCTGGGTTTTAATTCTAGCTTTACTATCGACCAGCTGTTCGTACTTTGCCAATGCCCTTTATCTCTGCAGGCCCCACTGACCGCATCTCAGACTGACAGGGGCAGATGGCTTCCAATCGTAACATGCTATGGAAATAGAAAAATATGTTCTCATCCTTCTCTTCTGACCATCCCTTCATATTCTTCTTCATTAGTTTCTTTTCCTCTACTTATCTCTTTCATGTGGTTATTCCCCGGGCTTTTTCCTTGAATCGTTTTTCTCTTCTTTATGTGTGTTCTCCTTGAGATGTATCACTGAGTCCAATAACACTGACTTCCCAAAGACCATGGGAGGTGACTTCTACATCAGCGTCACCAATCCAAATCACTGTCCCAAGCTCAGCCTCACAGACCTACTAGATATGTCCTTTGAGTCTCTCCTGAAAATTAAAACGCGATACATCCCAAACCAAACGTATCATCTTACCTCCTAAAAATCGACTTATATTCCCCTTTTCAAAGATCATTACCAACTCAAACTGCCCTGTCCAAAAACCTACGAATCACCATAAGTCCTCCCTCTCTTTCCTCACCACATCTAATTTCATCAAATCAAAGATCACCAAATCTTTATTCTATTTTCAAAACTCTCAAATTGATTGTTTTTCATCTTCATTATTTCAGTTATAACCAACTCCACCAATTCTTCCATTTAGTAGTCAAACCTCCAATTTTATCCCATCCTGTTTTTATTTAGAGCCCACTGATGTGCTCTAAATAAGGCGCCCTGATACCAAATACCAAGCCCTTGGCATTGAGTGTAAGTTCATCTATGAATGGTCTCTCCCCTCCCACAAATATTATTTTCACCATGCTCCCAGCCCCACTGCCCCCTGAACGACAGCTCTAATCTTAGTCCTTCCTCTGCAGCTTCTGTAATACAGTATGCCCTCTTCTATCATGTTTCTGAAGCTTTGCAAAAGCTATCCCCTCTGCTTGGAATCCCCTCCCTCAACTGCTCTATCACAGAGGCCAGAAGTCTGTTCCCCAAGGTGGTTCAGAGCCATGCTTTGGGGTAAGACATCCTGGAGATCAAATCACAGATCTAGTAACTTGTAAAGTTTGTGATGGTGGGCAGGTTATTTATGCTTTCTAAATTCCAGTTATATCACCTTTAAAATGGAAATAACAATACCTGCTATATAATGTTCTAAAGATTAAATATGATGTATTGAGTGTAGTATCTGGCACATGGGAACATTCAATAACTGTTAACTAATATGTATCCTTTCCAACTTGGACTCCAAGTTCCTCCTGTCTCCCAAGTACACCTCTCTATGTCCTCAGCTGGACTTTAAGCTCCATGATGTCAGGACAGGGTCTATGTTGTTAACATTTATCTAGCACTTGTCACTCTGTCTGACCCATAGCAGACTAACCATAAAGTGTTTGTCATTTCCATTAAGATTCAATGCAAACACTGTTCCTTCTGGAAAGCTCTTATTAAACCCCTAATCTTCACTCAGCACTGGTTAAGTACTTCTCTTAAGTAATAGACTCTGCTTATATGCTATTGAAATGGTTTCACTTTCTTCCTAGACTCTTGAGGTTCTAGAGGGCAAAGAGTAAGTTCTGTGTATCCTTGAATCCCCAATGCCTTTCCCAGACCCATAGAGTAGCACTCAGGAAAAGCTTTTTGAATTGATGAAGAGCTGGACGAATGGATTCTTTTAGTCATGACTCTTTCTCTCTTCGATTTCCTCTTGCCATGCTCCATTTACATTTTGCTTGTAAGAATCAGGCCGAGAATGAGCAAACCAATGGTTATCAGGCAGGTGAGACCACTCCTTCACCCTGGAGTAGACATCACAGATAGCCCCCTGGCATTCTGCTAAAATCATCGTATTGACAGTGACACCTGGGTGGGAAAGTTTCTTCCATCCTAGGAGCTTTAGACAAGCTTTCCCCTGAGCAAGGGCATGAGAACAGCACAGACAAGCTGCTGGAGACTGCACAGACTTCCCTGAAGGAAGTCTGACAAGCTGGAGTGTAGGTAAGAGTCCACCACATGACACTGCCCGTAGGGGTTTGAACAAGAACCTGGGAGGACTGTGCATTTCTAAATGCTCCGGGGAGAGTGGCTGAGAGATGGTCTGAAAAGGGAGAGGAACACTTCTCTGTTGTCTGGGCCATGGCCTCCAAACCACCTTGTAGGCCAGGCGAAAAGCCGGGCTGACCCTGATATGCCTCGAAATGAAAGGGTTTGTGTGCAAATCAGGGAAGAATTCTTTCAGCGCCTACAGGACCCGTGCCAGGGAGCTAACATTTGGAAACCTCAACTCAGTGCCGGGTCATTGTTTGAAAAGCAGAAATCTTGGAGCAAATGCCAGTGCGGTACAGAGGGGAAGAAGTGAGGACAAGGACTCCAGGAATTAGCTATTCAAGAATGTTCAAGAAACCTGATAGCTCTTTTCCTTGTCAAAAGAAAGGAGGCGGGGGAGAGAAAAGGACATTCAAAGGAGCATTCACGGAAGCAGGCTGCTCAGGGTTTTCAGGGAATTGGGAGGGCAGATGCTACAAGGTTATTGGAGTCAGTGTCAAATGTTAGAACAAAGTGGCAGTGACATGAGCTAAGAAATGACTAAGCACTCGCAGCCCGGAGTGGCTAATAGATGGATCCAAATGCCAAGTGAAGCAGTTGTCTCAACTCATTTGAATACTTCTGAAGAGGTGATGAACAAAAAGCAGGAGGGATACAACCTCTTCTCTTTGGGAATATCCCAAGATTAGAAGCCAATACTGCCTTACTCTCAGTATTAGCTGATTAGCTGGGCTGGCTCAGGCGTCCTTGTTAGTCACTTTCTCTGGAGTCTTAGAACTAGTGCACACCAAGTTTCCATTTGCTATAGGTCCTGTGTTCTTAAGGGATTGCTTCTTATTTGCAGTGTGGGACTCTCCCTCTCCCCCATGACGCTGCTTAGAGTTTTGAGATAAAGGGCATGGTTTGACACTCAAACAATTAAGCTTCCTGTTTACACAGAATTTCCTTCTTCTTCCTCCCACTTACATTTCTCCTTTTCCATCTGTGGTTCTGTATTTTGGGGAGCCTGAGGGATATAGTAGGTTAAGGGGGAGATACCCTTACAGATGAGAAAACTGAGCAAACACAAAGTAAGCCACAGGCCCAATAGCTAAAAAGGAATGAAGCTTGAACTCTAATTCAGGTTTTCCAGGTTCCAAACCCATGTCTTTTTTTTTTTTTTTTTTTTTTTTTTTATGATGCTGCATTTCTCTTGTGGGCCATGCAAACATGGCTTTCTTGAAGCAAACCCATGTCGCTCATTTGGCACCTGGGCCAGACTAGTTGTGTTGGTGAATTGGGTGTGGGTGGCCCTCTGGTTAGCATGCTCCTTTCAACTCTCTGTGCTCAAACAGCAACCAATCATGCTACCTTTTTGCTTGAGCAGTTTTGATTATCTCCTGTAACTGGGACTCACCCAGCCCGTATCGTTGTCCTTCAAGGGCCCTAGTCTCTATTATCTAGTTAAATAAACTTATCTGGGCTAACAGCTCTGAATTCCAAAGTCAGTGCCCTTCCTTAGGTACTCAATGTATAATCAAAGATGGGAATTTCAGTTAGTAAAAGATTGCTGAGAAAGAGTAATTTTTGAAAGAGGGAAAACTTCACTGCCTCTGGGATCTCACTGAGTCGCAATCACTCATTCTACCTACATGTTGGCAGTTTCTAATTCACAAGATTCTAGCCTCTAATTTTCTGAATAATAAGCTCCAGTTAGAAATGACTTTTCCTGATTTGGTACATACTTCTTGAGCGCCTACTATGCACTGAACTGTGGTAGGTGGGAGTTTCAGTGGGGAATAAATGAGGCCCCTCGAGAGGTCCCATGCCACTGGACATTTTCTGGCTATCTTTGTCTCTCATGGACATTTTTATAGCCTGTTGAACACCCAGGAAGACACCCTTGAAAAGATCAAGTATCAAGTGGCTAGGGAGGAAAAAAGATTAAGGAAAAAAAAAAGAAAGAGGGATATTAGTTTTAAACTGCTCATTTAGAATTCCTAGTTTCAATCAATGACAATTTTAAGATATTAAATCCATTCTGGAGTAACTTGTCAAAAAAAAAGAAAAGAAAAGGTGCCATTACTGATATTCTCCAAGGTTTTTCTAATAAGATCAGGGTCAGTGATGGGAAATAAGCTGGAAGATGAATAAGATGTCAGGATGCAATTGAGTTCCAAGGAGTTACAGCACCTCCCAGTAAACACAGCTGGAGCAACTTTGTTCTGATCTGAGACAAAGTGAAGCCTTTGGTGAAACTGACCCAGGGAACAGCTGCTCATTCCTTTCACATAAACAGTGTTGGACCCTCCTTGTCTTTAACCCATGGAGGAGCCTTTTTTTGGCCTTCTCCTCTGAGGTAAGGGAGAGACAGTGGCAGCCACGTGAGCCTTTCTGCTCCTCTGACTCTGCACTCTTTTCTTTTCTTTTTTTTAAGATTTTTATTTATTTATTTGACAGAGAGAGAGAGACAGCGAGAGAGGGAACACAAGCAGGGGGAGTGGGAGAGGGAAAAGCAGGCTTCCCGCTGAGCAAGGAGCCTGATGTGGGGCTCAATCCCAGGACCCTGGGATCATGATCTGAGCCGAAGGCAGACACTTAACGACTGAACCACTCAGGCACCCCTCTGCACTCCTTTCTATTCTGTCCAGAAGCCTTGATGGATTCTTCACATAGTCCTGATAGAACCAAATCGTGACTCCATCAATGATTAGCTGTGTGACTTTGGGCAAGCATGTAACTCTTCTAAGCCTCAGCTTCTTTACCTATAAAATGGGGCTAATATTATGAGTGCCTAATAATAACAGCAAACATTGATTATTTTTCTGTTCAAACAGGGCCGGAGATTCATCCCCTCCCTGGATGCTCATGGTCCTCATGAGTTAAGTGTAATTACACCAATCAATAGCTATTATGATCAAGAAGTGTGGTCAGTTCAGAAATCCCTAGAGGTGAGATTTAAAAAATAAAAAGGATTCATGGTTATCTTTTTTAAAATTGCAAATGATTGTGCAACTTCTGTGATAACCATGTCTGCCAGGGAGTTTTCATTATTTAATAAATGGTGTACTTTGGAAGAGCTTCTGCGATTCAGGTACATAGTGCTCCTTGAAACACTCACTCAGTCACCTCAATTCAGTAATATGGTAAGACATCTGAGTGACTGAAAATATTTACTAGCTAGTAAACAAGTGTGGGGAGGGCTATGTACAATGGGGATTTCTTGTCAAATGCAGAGAGAGACTGAGAGAGAAGGAGAGAGAAAGACCATGTGAGTGTGTGTATGAATGTGTGTGTGCATGTGAGAGAGTGAGTGTGTGTGTTTACATATGCATCAGTCGATGCCCTTGATGGTGAAGCAGGAAATCAGGGTCTGCCCCTGTGACCCTGATTCCATGATCTGCTCTATGATTGGGTCTAGAAATTTCCAACCTTGAAGAACGCAGGGGATGCATGGGTTTCATCTTCAGCAGGGCCCTGGTGCGGTCTCCTTGGCCCAGCGGTCAGCCCAGCAGAGAACACATTCTTCTTAAGGAAGGAAGCAGAGAATCCCTTCAGCTCTGCCATCTCTTCTCTCCATTCCTGCTGGCTTCTGGTCTTTTCTCTGTTCTACTCTTGTAATGGGATCTGTGAGAAAAGAAAAATCAGTTCTCTAGTTAAGGTCAGCCAGTAAATTCTGCTCATAGGTCCCCTACCACAGCCTGATGAATCCAGCCACATTTCTCCCAGGTTACAATTCAATAAAGCCTCCTAACAGCCTTTATCATGACTTTCCTTCACACAGGTCCCTCAGCAGCTACCTTGCATGATCACTTTTAAACCTCCTTGTAGGGCGATAATTTTGTCTTTTAGTTTTTCTGGATCATTTAGGGAGGTGAATTGGGCTGGGGGTGGTGGTGGTGAGGGTGAGGGTAAGGGCTCAAAAAACAAAGCCCTGGGGTTTTAGCTACATTCAGTTATTCCAGTTAGTGTTCGCAGCAAACTATTAAAGTAAGAAAGGGGATCTTCAGAAAGTGCTGACTGGCAAAGGCTTAAGATAGTTCTTTCCTGGCTTCACATGGTTCCTGAATCATCATGCGACACCTCTTCAACCACTCATTCATTTATAGCTGGCCATGGGTGAGAAACATCTTACGAACCCCTATCATACACAAGGTAAAGACGCTACTGAGAAGAAAGAGTGCCGGTTCTTCCTCATAATCTGAGATGGGGACAGACAAGCAAACCAGTGATTTTAATTGCTTTCAAATGGCAAAAGAAGGACCTGTTTTTCTTGTAGGGGCAGAGGGCATCAGAGGAAACCTTTCTAGACATGGTTGTAATGTATTGAGTCTTGAGAGTCAAAGATGAGTGTATTAGGGGAAGAAGCACGGGAAGATAGTGTGCTTGGACCCAAACCTACTAAAACTACATGTCTCCCACATATTACCAATGTTACTTTAGGCAAATGATCTATCCTCTCGAAATGCAGGTTCCTGAACTCTAAAAAGACAGATAGCCTGCTTTGCAGGGTTTGGGTGAAAACTGCAAAATATAAGCATAAGACTCATGTCTGACACTGAGTAGATATTCAATACATGGACACTCTATTTTTGTTATTATGATGTATAATAGTTATTTGTTTTATATTATTATGAATCTATCAAGGATCAATCCAATAATAATTAGAACTAGAGTATGATCTATTGAGGAAATGAGAGAATGTCAGTTTGGCAATAGTTATGGAGGAGAGGAGTAGAAAGGCTGAGCAGGTGACATGTGTGTCTAGTCAGGCAGGAGGCCCTTAATTAAGGGCCTATGCCCTGCATTAAGGATTAAAGATTGTTTTCTTCAAGGGGATGGGAGCCTTTGAAGGTTAACTACTTTTTAGGAAAGGTTGTGTGGAAACAACTAGACAACCCGCTGATGTGGCCCTTCTTGTTGTCAGCTGTCTGATCCCAGCTCCCAAAGCCTTGGTTCATTTACCACCTAGCCATGGAAAATAAAAACTCAGACACCACTTTGCTCTGTAGAATTCTCAGCAATTTTTCAGAGTAAAACATTCTCTGTGAAATTCTTGAAAATTTCTTCCCCTCGCTCTGAAATGCCCTGAATTTCAAGCAGCTATAATGTTGCTGACTCACTTCTAGTTTCATAAGGATCTGGGTTATGTTGTCATATGTTATAAATCTCTAGTTCATGGAATCTCTCCTACTGCTCTTAGGTAAACCTGGAAGTGTGTCAAAGGAATTCAAGGTGGGCTAAACATAAGTTAAGCTTAAAAAGTGTCCTTTAATTTTGCTTATTTTTTTTTCCCTAGTAAAAGGAGACCTTTAATGTTTTTACAGAGAGTCATTATTTAATTTTTGTCTTAAGATGGAAATGTCAAGGAGTGGACTTCCAAGATATATGTCTATGTAAGACTGATTGTATTCAACATAAATCTCTCAGGGATTGCTTTAATGCTTTATGGAATCCTTTCTACATCATTCATGCAAAAGTATGTCAGATCTCTGACAGCCCGCAAATTTCTCTTTGTAGGATTTTGGCTTGACTTTGTCGATCACGGACAGGGATATCTAGCAACTTTGGGAAATTGGACACCAAAGCCTATGTGTTAAATAGGAATGTAACAATGTAGCAATGCACAGGATGGGAAAAAAAGGCGGGCTGAAGACAAATATGGCTGATGTCACAGTTCCACCCCCTCCCCCCAAGAATCAGCTCTATTGACCAAGCCTACAGAATAAACTCCATGGGATTTGAATATGATTTTGCAAGCCAACTTACATTAAGGCACCTCTTTCCTAGTGAGGATAAACTTGCCTGCGCCTCTCTATAGCTCCTCACTCTTCCTGCAACTCATGAATGGATTGGTGGATGGATGGATGGATGGATGGATGGATGGACGGACAGATGGCCTGATACATTAGCCCCTGCCTGAAAATATAACTTCTTAACCCACCATCATACTAATTCTTTTCACTTCTAAAGAAGATGTTATCTCTGAATGCTTTGGCCTTGAATATTTTTACTAATTTCTTTGAGATTTTTCTAGTGCCACACCTTGCTTTATTACTCCCTTCTTTTAAGAGTTCAACCGTCCTTGACCTAAAGACCAAGTCAGGGAGAACAACATGCAAGACTGACTAGTTCAATTTACATCTTCCAATCAGGAAACTGAGCTTCTACCAAGCCATGGTTTTGTAGAGGAAGGGATGCGACTCATAAAACAGGCAAAGCAATATGTATATGCAAATATATAACATCTCTTACAATGATTTCATTAGACTGTAGGTCTGTGGAATCTGAACGTTTATCGATACTTAGGCTTAATTTTACACAATTATACAATATAGAAGGGTATTATTTCTACGTTTCCTTACTGTGTATCACTTCTCTCCTGCACTGGAAATGCAAGCTCCACGAGGACAGTGGTTTTGAGGCTTTTGCTAACTGATGTACAGTCGTCACCCTGAACAGTGCCTAGCGTTAGTAGAAACTCACTAAATATTTGAATAATTGAATGACTGAATACAAAGTCAAAATGCCTTCCTTTATTTGTTTACCATCTTTGCTCCATGCGGTTTTTCTTCGCTCCCTTGGGGGAGGGCTCACAGCGTCACCTACAATGAGAGAAATTACACTTATTTTTGAAGATCATGCCATTTTGTCATGAGGAGCTGCAATTTCCATGCCCATTCTTTCTCACTGACATCGGCTGATTTTATGTCAACGTTTTTGTATTTTTCACATTTCTTACATTTCTTGTACTTCCAAGCTTGCTTTTAGCAGAAGCCCATTTTTCTTTATTTTTTTCATATATATATATACAACATACATATATATATATTTCCTATATATATAAGCATATATATATGCTTATTTCTAAAATGTTGAATGTTATTCAACTTAATTTTATGCTTTATTTTGTTCCCCGCGACCTGTATTTTCTTTTCTTTGTACTTTCTCATTTGCTCTTCTCATATGTAATTCTTTCCTTTCAGGTCACCAAACAGAATTGCCTGAGTTTCCCCGATATCATCTCTCTCTATTT
Source organism: Neomonachus schauinslandi (assembly GCF_002201575.2). NCBI lineage: Eukaryota > Metazoa > Chordata > Mammalia > Carnivora > Phocidae > Neomonachus > Neomonachus schauinslandi. Next base: position 184,868,159 of record NC_058404.1, read on the forward strand.
TGGTGTCTTCTGTAGTATCTTTTTAGCACCCTTTCAATACAGCCCAGATCAAAGAAGGACATTCCGTGTACCTGGCAGGAAAGTGTTAAACATTAACTCCTAATATCCCTACTCCTTTGTATCTATCCTTTAAGTTGCCAGAGTAGACTTGAAGTAGAAAATGGAAAGTCACTCAAGCCAGGATCTCTTTTTCTGTGGAGAGGAGAGGTTGTCTTTCAAAAGTTATATCTAGAAACAAATTCCTTTCATTGACAGCTGCCATTTATCCAAAAGGGCAGATAGATAATCTTTTGTAAAGAGGTAGTGGAGGCATCTTTTGGCAGTAAGACTAGTTTTGACCAAGTTTCAGATGTTCAGATGCAACAATAAAGGGACAGGGATCAAAGCAATTGATGATCAATACAAAGGGCATAGATTGTTTACTAGATATAGTGATGGGTACAAGGTCATAATAATGGGGCTTTTAATAATTCACTGAGATTCTATGTGTCTTCTTGACTAGATAGTCAATTAGGACTTAAGGGAAATAGGAGGGGGTACAAAACAAAATTGAAACACTTAGTTGGTACCCTCCTACCTCCCTCCCTGAAAGATATTATCAATTTCTGGTAAGCATGGATTTGTGGTTGGATTGTGAACCATTCTATATAATGTGACTATGCAGTTGTTAGGAGATACAAATAGGTTTCACATTATGTGCCAGCTCCACTTATCTGATAATGGTTGCCTAGAACTTGCCATTATGAAGGATTCTCAGGTATTAGGTGGTATTTATGAGAAAATAGACTGTAATCATCAATATCTATCATGGGCATAGGGCTTGGAAGTGCTAGCTTCAATTCTATGATTTTTTTTTATTGTTGATTCATGTCTAATTACTACTTCAATTATGTTTAGTTTTCTTCTGATAATTTTTGGGGGGTTCTAAATTTGTTATTATAAGATTTGCTTCTGGAAAGATTGTTGTAACATAATAGCCATCTGGCCCTTACACTGTTTCTGCAGTTGGGGTTATTACAAAATTGTACCCAGACAGATTTCATAGCAGAGAACAGATATCCTACATGGACATGAGGAAACAGAGATGTTGACCTAAGAAAAGACAAAAATGTGCAGTGCAAAATTCACCATTATTTTCACTTGGGGAATGATGTTAGAGACCTTAATTGCATTACAAAGGACTCTGTTAGTAAGGATGTTTTCAGTGGCAAACACCAGCAAACTCAATCAACAGTGGTATAAACTAATACAAGTAACTATTTTTCACTCAAGAATCAGGAGGTTGATTATTGCTGACATGTGTTCAATAGCATAATAGTGTCAGGGCTTGCACCTCTTTAAATCTCTTGGGGTTTTTTGTTTGTTTGTTTTTCATGGTTATCAGATGGATACCATATCACCAGATCTCATGTCTACCTTAAAGTTAGGAAAAATGGGGTAAGGTAAATTATCAGTGATAACTGCTCATTTCATCAGTAAAGTAAAAGCTTTCACATGTTACCTCTGACCTTCACATATTTTTGTTCAGAAGTGTGTTATATGGCTCACCCTGGTTGCAAGGGTAGCTGGGAAAGCTTATATGTAGCTTCTCTGGCCTCTGCCGTGGATGGGGCACAGGAGAAGGAGATTAGAGGTAAGTATTGAATTCACCAATCAACAATGTCTGACACTCCTTAGTAGTGAGCATCCATGCATATCATTCTTCATATACACATTTTAATAGAGTCTAGTCATCCCTCTTCTATAGGAAGTAACCCCAAATACCATTTATTTTAGAATCTACCTTAAAGTATATCATCTCCGTATAATGTCCACTCCTCACTATCAGATCCAGATGTGAACTTTCTAGTCTAGTGACTATTAGCTGAAAGATAAGTTATCTATTCCCTTCATCCAGTATACAGTAGTGGTGAAGGAACAGGGTAACTACAAAAAAAAATCTTTATCTTAGAAAAAGGAAGAATGGGAATTACATACAAATTACTGGCCTATAACATATGTTAAATAGCAAGGACTTTGTCCTGGCAACGGAGTCCACTTTTTTATTCGACAATCTCCCTATCTTTTCCTAAGAGAATCCTTAGTATTCATCATGACTTGTATTTGAAGTTGACTTTCAAAAAGATACTTTTCCTGAGGAATGTACAACCCTCCTATTTTATTTCTTATTCATGAAGTTTCAAAAGCTTATAGGGTTAAAAAGTCACAAATCTGAAGTTTCTTGAGCAATGTCATCCCCCCAAAAACATAGTAACTTTGGGAATGATTTTGCTTCTAGCACTTTTCATATGGGAAAACTAAAGCCAATATACATGTATATGTAGTCTTTGTGAGAAATTCTGTCTCCTAGTGCTTAAGTTTAGGGATTAGTCTAATGGACCATGCCTTGTGGAGCATGAAAAAAAATAGGCTTGTATCAGAAAACACAATCCTAGGTAAAATCTTGAGGTATTCTCTAGTGGTTGCTAAATATTGGAATGCGTTCATACTGCTTGGTAAGTAGCTGCTTACCCACACCCTCAGTCTGTACTCTTAGATACAACTACTGAAGAATTAATGCTTGACATAGTATGGAGACCTTCCAGGATCTTCCTCCAGTCCTCTTACCAACATTCATTTTGATTCCTCGTTGCCTCTGTTTTACCAGGTATTAAATATTCTGTATATCACCTCTGGCTTATACCCAGTTAGGGCAGTGCAGAAGTATGCTCATTGGAAGGGGGATCTGGGACCAAGCCAAACATTTTCCAAGGAAATGTCATATTAGAAGAATGCTAATCAAAGCCTTAAAAAGGAACAACATCAGGTTGAAAGGGCAACTTGTAAGGAAGTAATAAAAATAAAGAGAAGGTCAAAAATAGGTTGGTTTAAGACAAAGTATGAATTGGTTGAAAGTAGATTCAGGAGATAATTATGCTAATGCAGACCAACCACTGCAGCATTCTTCTCCTGTATGTCTTGGCACAGTGCTCTGCCAAGGGGCATGTCCTTAAAGCCACTAACCTATCCTGGATATAAGCCAAACAAGGAAGGGTCAGGAGCAGAGCCCAATTAATGAGGTACCACCAGTATAGGAAGTGAAGGGACCAAAGACCAGAAGGTCAGGTATGAGAGCAGGGGGCAAGAAGATGTCATAGATCTCCGAACACAGGCAGAATCCAGAGTCCAAGAGGTTGGGAATTTGACAAAAACAACTCTAGTAATAAGGGTTGAACTTGGATGCTAGGGCACAAAGAGCTTCATTGTACTCTATTACTGCCTGCTAAATGTGGGTGATTTGGGACCACAGACGCTGGGCATTGTCAGGAAGTCTCAAATGCTTTTTGTAATTAAGGGCTAGACAGAGATGTCACAGATAACTTACCTAGATTTTACTACTGAATAATCTTGTTAATCCATTCATTTATTTGTCATGTTTCTTGAGAACATACCATTATTAATATTAACATTTTTACTAAATTTTTATTAAATATTTTTTGAAGCAGTGCTTAAACATGCCAAACCCAGTTCCAAAATGCTTTACATATTATGAATACCTCATTTAATCTTTACAGCCAAGATACGAGGTTTTTTTTTTTAACATCTCTTTATAGAGGAGATATAAGCCTGTATCTACTTTGTTTATCAAGCTCTCTACGGGCTCATCCTCATCCAACCATCCATCCATCCATCCATCCATCCAACTATCCATCTGTCCAACCATCCATCCATTCAACAAACTGATATGCAATTTGCACTAGGTGCTGGGAATGCAATGGTGAACAAGATCAAAAAGTTCACTTCCTTAACAGTTTACAATATGATTTATATTTTGCTATTCATTTGGAGTAAATATGATTTAAGATTTCATGCCATATTTTTAACATCTAATTGAGTGACAGGGAGCTTATGAGAAAACTATGCCAGCAAAATGTATTTTTATAGTTGGTAATACAGGAGAGAAGAACCTCTCATTTTCATGATATAGGCCCAATATTTATGGTGAAGAATGGGTTGTATTAGAGCACGAAGGTGCTTAGTATACACTGAATTCTTTCCTGCAATTATAAAGCTAATTGGAAGCTTCACTGTGAGGTGTGAAAATATGGGATTTCCTGGGGAAATCTGGGAGAGTTCTTCTTGACAGTAGCTGTTTATTTTGAGAGAAGAGTATGGTAGAAAACATCTAGTCTCACACGCTGAGATTCTACTCCCCCCTTTCAAGGTGCTTTTTCCTTAAATGAAGAAGGAATTGAAGCCAAATTCTAAGAAAATGAAGTGACCACAGCAACTTGGAAGAGTCTGAACCCAACCTGGATGCCCATACGAAGCTATGACGTAAAGCCAAAGAAGCGTCATTTTTCATCCATTTCATAACCAGGCAGTATGTGAATAGAAGCCCCTTTTTGATTTTATATTGTCTCCCTACTGAATTTAACTTTTGTCCGATTGAAAAGACTCATATTTTATTGCCAGTCATCTCAGTAGCTATTCAGCTGCCTGTCGAGAGCAATTTTCTCTCGCCTGTGGAACACACTTTCCTGGTTGTTGTTTCATGCAATATTCTGTGACCTACTCTTATTTCCGTGGTGTGGCTGGGCAAGGCCCAATCACCAATCTGTCACCATTTCTGAGCTTCAGCTCCTCACAACTTGTCTTGTTCAGTTTTGTGTCACACATTTAAATTAGCAGCATTATCAACAATAGCCAAATTATGGAAACAGCCCAAGTGTCCATTGATTGATGAAGGGATAAAGAAGAGGTGGTGTATGTATATATATATATATATATATATATATATATATATATATGTAGTAGATAATGTTATATATATATATATATGAATATTGCTCAGCCATACAAAAGAATGAAATTTTGCCATTTGCATGACGTGGATGTAGCTAGAATTATGCTAAGTTAAGTAAGTCAGTCAGAGAAAGACAAATACCATATGATTTCACTCATATGTGGAACTTAAGAAACAAAAGAAACGAACAAAGTGGAAAAAAAAAGAGAGAGACAAACCAAGAAACAAACTCTTAAGTACAAAGAATAAACTGCTGGTTACCAGAAGGGAAGTGGGTAGGGGGATGGGTGAAATAGGTGATGGGGATCAATGAGGGCGTTTGCTGTGATTAGCCCTGGGTGTTGTATGGAAGTGTTGAATCACTATATTGTATACCTGAAACCAATATTACACTGTATGTTAACTAACTGGAATTCAAATAAAAATTTTAAATAAATAAATAGGCATCCAGATGAAGCCAGATATAGGGGCTCCCCTTACCTTTGATCCATAGCTTTCTTCTCATTTCTCAGTGAGGGAGGCAGGATGTTAAAGGCCTTTCAAGGCACAGCAGCTTTCTCAATCCATGGTCACAGGGCACAGTTGTAAAAAATGGTGGAGGTGACAGAATTCCCATAATGCCACTTAATGCCCACTTAATTGAAACAACCTCTTTTCTGATCTCTGTGCCTTCATCCCTTGCCTTCCTCCAAGCCAGCCTCCATTCTGCAGCCAGTGTGATCTTCCTTACCATAGCCAGATCTTTTCTGTTCCTTTCTTTAAACCCTGGGAGATATTAGAACACTTCACAATCTTATATCCTACCAACTCTCCCTGAATTACTATGGTCCATACAGACAGATCTTTAAATTTTGTGGCTTGGTTCTACTTTTCCTTCCACCCAGGGCATTCGTATGAAATTCCCACTACCTGGAATGGCTGTCCTGTCCTCCTACCTATTCTCCAGGTCCCAACTTAACTGTCATTTGCTCTAGAAATTTACTCTAACGATCCAGAAGTAGGTTTGATGTCCTCTGATCCTCATTTCTAATAGTTTTCTTTATTTCCCTTATCATATTGCTTAACAATTCTCTTTTGTAGTTGACTGTTTTCATGTCTGTCTTCCCTCATAGAATATAAGCCCCACTGAAAGTAAGGATTGTATTTTTCACCTTTAAACTACCAGTGCCTGGCACAGTGGCTATCATAGAGCCAGAGACTATTAAGTATTTGTTGACTCTTCAGGGTTGTAGAAGAGAAATATCCTCCATTTCAAAAAGGAAATCTCCCTCATTAATCAGTGGAAGTGCCTAATAATAATTAATTAATTAATGCTCACACAATAAATATTTTCAACACCTATGAATATGCCAGGGACTATGTTGAGCACTGAGGATATGGAGATGAATAATACATTTTTCTTTCCCTCAAGACATTCCAGTCTGATTGGGGAAATAGACAAGTAAACAGGTATAATATAATGTGACATATGCTGTAATGAATATATGCATATTTTGCTGTAGACCATAGAAAAACTGGTGCTTAAGTCTACCTGAGCATCTAAAGAAATGCCACTTAAATGAGTCTTGATGAAGTACACTTGCTTGTAAGTGAGTATCTTTCACCCAAGAAGAAAGAAGCAAATCTTAGGAGGAGGAACTAACATACGCATATGCAAAGGATCAAAAGTTAGCAAGAACATTGGCATAGTCAGTAAACTGACTAGTTAGTTGAGTGTCCAACAAGAGTAACTCATTAAACCTGTAAGGTAGTGAAAAGCTAAATCATATGTCTTTGGATGCAATTTGAAAATTGGGGGTTATTGATTGGTTTTAAGTACAAGAGGGATATGCTCAGAGTGGCACTTTAGAAAGATCCCTCCAGCAGCCATGTGGAAGATGGATTAGATGAAAGTAATACTAGAGGCCAATGAGAGCTGTTAAGACCTTTTTAATTTTATTGGTGAAAAATATGGTGGCTGGCTGTGTTTAAGTTTCTAGCCGTATATCTGGAGAGGAAGTGAAAGGGTTATGAATGGCTTAGGAAGCAAGAACCATATTATCAAGTCTTGCAATAGGCTGCTTCTTGGATTATTGTTCTCTTCTTTCTTTAGCTAATTATCATTGATCCTTTATCACTCAATGCAAGGGTTGCCTCTGGCAAGTTCTCTTGATACCTCCACCTCAGTCTGATTAGAGAGCCATTCCTTTAAGCTCTCATTGAATATAGCACATAGCCTCTGCAACATTAAAAAGTAAGCAGTTTGAGAGCAAAGATAATGTCTAATTCAAACTGGTAAAGGGCTAGCAGAGTGTCTGACACGTGGTATACACTTCATAAGTATTTAATGCATAGATAAATGTACAATTGGCTAGTTACTACTCAGAAATGGAAATAGTAATTTAGTGTGACTCTCAAGGTTTCTGCTTGGGCAACAAGGGAAATGGTAGGGATAATCACTGAGATAGATAAAATTAAGAGGGAGGGAGTAAATCTCAGAATAGTTTGGGGAGGGTAACAATGATGATACTCACTTAGACTGGTTGGGTTCAAATAGCTTATGAAAAGACTGCCTCATTTCTTTTTTCAGGAGAATTCCTAAAAGTGATCTGGCATGAGGTCAAGAGTTGTGGTTCATCGATTTATGGGTAGGTGGATAGTAGTTGAAAATATCATGCAGTTTGGTCATTTCAGGAACTGTGTAGAGTGATAATAAAAAAAGACTTAACAGAGAGACCTGTGGATCACTATCACAGTGGTACTTGTTAGGAGAAGAGGTCAGAGACCCAAAACAAGCAGTTAAACACTAACAGAGAAGTTTGGAGAGAGTATTGCTACAGAAGACAAGAGAAATGAGTTTCAGGAAATAGTCAACAATAGCAAATTATTTCCCAGAGGACAGGTATAATAATTGAAAATAACCAATTCATTTTTTTTGTAATTAGACCATATGTAAAGTTATTTATTTCTTGTAAAAAGCAATTTCAATGGAGTGTTGGGGATGCTATAGTGTTTGTAGTGGTGTGAGAAATGCAACCGTTGGAGACAGTGAAGGTAACATATTTTTCTCAGCTTGGCTGTAAAACAAGGGAAATGAATAGGTAGAGTATGGGGAGGGGTGAGAAGTGGGCTACACTGTTGAGGGAGCTTTTTTCCTCCTTTCAAATGTAAAAAGCAAAACATGATGAAATCTTGAGAATAAACAGGGAGATATGAATAATGTAGGTGGAGGAGCTGCTTGCAAAAATGGAGTCCAGGATAGAGTAGGATCAAGAGCACAAAAGGAAGGATTAGCAGTGGCTGGGAGAAAGTCACATCTCTTTCTGAGATTCAAGGGGATAAAGAATGTGCACATGTGTATGTTTAAATTAAGTGGAGGAACTTCTTTATACCTGATTTGTTCGATTTTTCTGGGGAGTAGGTAGTAGGATGTTCTGCACAGAGTGAAGGGGACATAGGTGATAAAGAATTTTTATCAACTGGCTTCTGTGGGAATTAAAAATAAAACTGTAAGAAGGGCGCCTGGGTGGCTCAGTCGTTAAGTGTCTGCCTTCAGCTCAAGTCATGATCCCGTGGTCCTGGGATCGAGCCCCGCATCAGGCTCCCTGCTCGGCGGGAAGCCTGCTTTTCCCTCTCCCACTCCCCCTGCTTGTGTTCCCTCTTTCCCTGTGTCTCTCTCTGTCAAATAAATAAATAAAATCTTTAAAATAAATAAAAATAAAAATAAAGAGACTAATGAAAAAAAATATTGTGTAGCTATGCAGACCCTGCAAAAATGGATGGAAGTATATCTTTAGTGCATTAATTTGCACAGTTGCATGACTTATCTGGCATCATCCAATAGCTTATGTTCACCTAAGATAAAGAAGGAAGGTAATTATAGTGATGCGAGTTGACATTAACGGAGTGTGCACATAAGTTTCTAACCTGGGGTCCATGATTCATGGTCCATGTGCAACTTCAGGAGTAGGTATCTTGGGGACTCTGAAAAGGATACACAATAATTTGTATATGTACAGGTTTTTATGGGGAAGAGAGTGAGTAGTTAGTTTTCCTACATCTTTTAAAGAAATCCATGATCAAAATTTTAAGATTAAAAGATTGAGGGAGAAGTATAATTGTTGGGAATGAGTGATCCCCAAAAGGTGGTAGAAGAATTAAGAGGTGATTCTTTCTTTGGGGTTACAATGTTATGTAAGTGAATTAGTTACATATATATTTTTAAAAGAAAATAATTTGAGAAGAGAGTAATATCCAGAATATATGAAGAACTCTCAAAATTCAATAATAAGGAAACAGACAACCCAATAAAAAATAGGCAAAATAGTTGAAACTACAGCTCACTTGAGAAGATACATAGATGACAAACACATGAAAAGATGTTTAACAGCATTAACTATTAGAGTAATGTAGATTAGAACCAGTACACAATTACTAAAATTTTAAAAAATGGCAATAACAAACATCTGTAATGATATAGAGAAACTGGAACTCTAATATATTGCTGGTGCAACTTCAAAATGGTATAGCTTCTTATAATACAGTCTGGTAGTTTCTTATGAAGTTAAATATATAATTAATCATACAACCCATTAATACATTCTCTGGTATTCACCAAAGAGAAATGATGATACATGTCTATACAAAACCTGTATGTAAATGTATACAGTAGCTTTATTTACAATTGTCAACAATTTGAAACAGCTCAAATATCCACCAAAGTGTGGATATAATTTGGATATAAATTGTAGTGTATGATACAATAAAATACTATAGTAAGTATTTTATTCAGCAATAAAAAGGAACGATGTACTCAAACTTGAAACAATGGATAATTCTAAAAAAACACTATGCTAAATGAAAGAAGCCAGACTCAAATGGTTACAATACTGTATGACCTCGCTTACATAACATTCTGAAAAAAGCAAAGCTAGAAGGACATACATTAGATCAGAGGCTGTCAAGGGCTAAGAGTGACGAAAGGGGATGTTCTACAAAGGGACACAGAGGAATGTTTTGGGGTGATAGAAATATTCTACAACTTGATTTTTGTGTGGTAACAAGACTACATATGTTTGTCAAAATGTGTACGACAGTGCACCTAAAAGGAATATATTTTATTGTATGTAAATTATACCTCAATACATTTGGAAAAAATAGAGCACAAAACTCTGCAAAAAAAGTGTTTTTTTTAGAAGCATGATGGCACAGTTGTGTAAATGGGTTTGGATCATTTTCTCCTCAACATCACCTTTCACATAGGGTTTATTGTCTGCTCCAGCTATTTTCTCAGCTACAGATGTAAAGAACGGAATCCTCCAACATTTTTACTAAGAAGAGCTCTGGCAGGAAAATCTGAATGTGGTAACAGTGAGAGAAAGTATCCTACTGGAAAAAAGGAAAATCGTGAAAAACATCTGGACTATTCCCTACTCAGAGTCTTTTTGCCAACTTATATTCTACTAAAACTTTGAGTTGAATTAATAATGGACTCCATCGTCTTATAGCATTATACTCAAAGGCAAATTTTTGTCCCAGGGAGAGGTAATCAAATTAGTTCCTACTATTTCTATTTCATCTTAGAGAACCATAGAAGATGACCACATCAAGAACATGGAGATGAGAATCCACTGATGCAATGTTTATAAGTCAGCCTCCTGAGGCAAAGAGCAGGGTGGGAAAGAATAGGAAGTGGATCTAAAGACATAAGGGGATTACAATTAGCACAGTCAATCCCTTTGATGTCTTGAAAACTAGTCTTGTCCTTCATCCATTACAAAACTTAACGGCCCAAACACAGGACACAAACAAAGTCACTACTGTATTATTGTGGGGAGTGATGTGGATTCTTTCATTCTTCTACCTGAAACTTAAAACATTAGCCATTGGTCATCATATAAAATATGTAGTAGAAGAAGAGAAAAAGTAAAAAAATCATAACATTGAGTCATGCAGCTGGTCATGAGGCCTAATTGGGCAATCATCACTATCATCTCCTACTATACACTTCTGGTTCCTCATAGCTTGTGGCAGCACCTTGGCTGGATAAGTGATGACCTGAGCCTTCATTCCCATAATTTTGCTTCCCTAGGGATCTTTTAGGGAGAAAGAGTGAGAAAGAGAGAGAGAGAGAGAGAGAGAGAGAGAGAGAGTGTGTGTGTGTGTATGTGTGTGTGTTTGGGGACGGGGTTGATTCAGTTTTCCATTTGTTCGTACTTTTGGGAAAGGGAATATTTAGAGGTGTCTAGGAGACAGCCTGTGTTACATATATGGTCCTCCTTGTACTCTTTGATAGCAACAATCTGATGACCCAGATTCAACCATGCCTGCAGATACAGTGACCTTTCTCTGCCTGTTGGTGCAGCTGCATAAGGAGCATGAAAAGGCTGAGGGGAAGAATCAGCTTCTATTTCAAGAAAATCAGGGTTAGTACTTGGTTTCAGGTGTTCCTCTTTTGGCATTAGGATATCCAAATCCATTAAGCTTTTGTATGGCCAAACCAGCAAATATGATAGGATTAGCCCATTGTTGAATTGCTCTTGTCTTAAAAAGTATCATCTGGTGGAGGCTGTGTTCTGAAGGGTACTATCCTAGTTTCTGAGGACTATTGTAACAAAGCACCACAAACAGAGTAGTTTAAACAACAGAAATTCATTGTCTTACAGTTCTGGAGCCCAAAAGTTCAAGAGTAAGGGGGCAGCAGGGCCACACTCCTTGTGAAGGCTCTAGGGTAGGGTCTGTTCTAGGCCTCTTGTAATTTCTGGTAGTTCATTGGCTTATGACAGTATAGCTCCAGTCTTCATATGACATTCTTCCTGTGTGTGTATATCTGTCTCTGTGTCCAAATTTTCCCTTTTTATAAAGACACAAGTCATATTGCATTAAAGGCCCACCTTACTTCGCTGTGACCTCATTTAACTTAACTAATTAGATATGCAATGACCCTATTTCCAAATAAGGTCATATTTTGAGGTAGCAGGAGGGTTGGGACTTCAACATGTAAATTTTGAGGGGACACAATGCAACCCTTAAAAGGAATCATGGAAATTGGTATGGCTATTGCTCTTCCCACACAGAGCAGACAGCAGAGTGTACCACCTGAAGTTGAGCCCTACTGGAAGAACTATTGTCTTTCAGGAAAATGGAAGGTATCCATCACAATTCCTGCTCCATGAGGTTAGGATGCTTTTTTTTTTTTTTAAAGATTTTATTTATTTATTTGACAGAGAGAGACACAGCGAGAGAGGGAACACAAGCAGGGGGAGTGGGAGAGGGAGAAGCAGGCTTCCCGCCGAGCAGGGAGCCCGATGCGGGGCTCGATCCCAGGACCCTGGGATCGTGACCTGAGCCGAAGGCAGACGCTTAACGACTGAGCCACCCAGGCGCCCCGAGGTTAGGATGCTTTAAATGATCATCTTCATTGTCTTTATTAGGTCTTGAATTAAAGAGTCCTGCCAGATACTCATTATACATGAACACCATGACTGAGTTGGTCAGCAGAGCAGGTAAGTAGCCCTATTGAGTATTGCCCTCAGAAGTCTTGTCTCTATCTCTGTATGTTCTGTACTACACATGTTTCTGAAGAAAGTTGAAAATCTTGCTGAAATAGGTCTTCATATATGAAGATAGACTCAAATAAAGGGAAAATTTTGCTTTTGATTAGATCCAGTCTTTATGCATTAACACTGGCATTTTTTTTCTCACGGGGGATACTTCTAGAAATAAGTCTTTAAAAATTTTATCCTTGTACTATGGGTTCTATAATCATGTTTGACTTTCAATATTTTTTTCTAAGACCAACCTATAGACATGTGTACACACACGCAAATACACACATGTGCGCATGCACACACACACAGATGTAAACAGTCATTTGCATGATACAGATTTGAGTGGCAATAAAAGACCCCTTTCCTGCCTCCAAATCAATCTCCCCTTAGCCTACTTTGAGTTCCAGAATTGTCACTATTTAAGAGGCACAAATACTTCTTGTTACTGTATTCTATTTAGAAGTCTTTTGTTCTAATAAAATTTTTCTTTGGAATAAGATGGTTTTGTGCAGCAAAAAGATGACAAGCTCAGGGATGGGAAAATATAGACAACACCTCCAGCCCTACCCCTAATTGTCCATGTAGATGTGACAGACTTTATCTATTTGGTCCTCTGTGACCTCACATGAATGATGAAGATATTGGATAAAATCAGAATTTCTGAAATTTGATCAAAATAATCCCATGAAGAGCTTGTTAAGTGACAGTTTTCCAGACCCAACTCCAGACTAATCACATTGAACTCCCTGGAGGAGAGGCCAGTGAATTTTTTATACCACTCTCACCCCTGCACTCCACTGACAAGTTTGGGAAACACCAAAGCAGGTTATTTCTAAAGCCCATTCCTGCCCCAATTATCTGTTGACCCCAAATAAAAGCCACTGTACCGATTAACCCACTGGCTGACTTTATTCCTCACATGTTTCCAGTTATCATCAAGTAGCATAGTGTCTTGAAGGATAAGGCCTAGGATGGGCAACTTCTGATGAGCAGACAGTTTGGGGAAGCAGGAGGCCCAGATGTCAGGTGTGCTGAGGCAACTTGGATGGCTTGAGGGTAGAAGGAGGGCCTCCTGGATAAATTTGGGAATAAGAAAAAAAAAACTGTGAATGTGTATATTATCTATGAATATATATATATTCATATATATGAATCAAGAAGAAACAGACTAAGTGTGCAAAATATGGATACATTTATAGAGACTGCTAAAAATGGTAGTGTAGATCTATATTTATTGAAAAGAAAAATGCACAAGATGGATTTCTAAGTGAAAAATAGATATGTCTCATAGGATTCATTTTAAAAAATTCTTTGAATTTGAAGACTATACACTTGAGTATGGGTGAATTTCTCCGAGTGGTCAGAGTACAGCTAATTTTTATGTCCTCTTCCCTTTTTATATAAACTGATTTTTTTACAATGAGAATTTAGTATTTTACATCATAAGCAGCAATAAAGCGATTTCCATTCTGACAATAAAAGAGAGCACAGGTTGCATAAGGAAGGTGAGGATGGTGGTTGTTGCTGGACACATGTGGGGAGCACACAGGGCAGGTGAGAGGAGGAGTTGGATAGAAAGCAAGGAACCAGCTCAGGGCTGTAGAGGGAAAGGGAAACCAAAGAGGAGAGGCCAGAATGACTGAGCCAGTTAAAGTCTGCATTCTCCTAGGTTCTTATCACTCCTCTTGGCACCTTGGCCAGGGGTGCAGTGCTGCACTTTGTTCCTTCCTGGGGCTAGTGAGGAACCCGTGGGTCATTGTAGGAGCGATAATTGCCATGTTGGATTGTTTAAGATTTAACTCCTCTGCTGCCAGTTGCCAACCTGCAAGCTTGCCTGGGGCCTCTTGCTCGCACCAAGACCAAAGTATTTATTTCTGATATGCAACCCAGGATTGCAGGGTTGACTAGCAGTATGGAGGGAAGGCAAGGGAATGGAGGCTATTTATAGCAGAAGGCAACAAAGGTTTCCTTTCTTTCTTTTACCAAGAGTTGTATTTCTCTGAAACTCTGCCCATGTTGTGCAGAAATCAAAAGGGCAAGAGAACAAGTTCTTCGGGGCTGGTTGGAAAGTTGCAGGGTCTGTTTTTAGAGCAAATCTGCCAGCTTCGGAGGAGGTTGCAACCACCCTCGGATTCTAAATCAGCTTGATGGCAGTGCAAATAGATGCAAATGAGGGTCAAATCAATTTCCATAATGAACAGCACAAGCAGAGCGGACTCCTCTCCACCTGACTCAAAATTACTAGAAAATCCAATGAGGAGGTGAAAAGAAACAAAGAAAGAAAGGGACCGCAAACATCTTAGTAACTTGAAGATTGTCGCCGTTTGGATCTTGGCAATGAAAACTGTGAAGTCCGAGAATGATTCTGGGATGTTATTATGGAAGCCTGTCCAGGAGTGGAGGCGACCAGCATAGCTCTTCTAAGGATTTTGGTCGTGATCAGGCCCTTTGGGCTTGTTTTTTTTTTAAGATTTTATTTATTCATTTGACAGAGATAGACACAGCGAGAGAGGGAACACAAGCAGGGGGAGTGGGAGAGGGAGAAGCAGGCCTCCCTCAGAGCGAGGAGCCCGATGCGGGGCTCGATCCCAGGACCCTGAGATCATGACCTGAGCCGAAGGCAGACGCTTAACGACTGAGCCACCCAGGCGCCCCCCCTTTGGGCTTTTTTGGAATGGTTCATCCTTCCCCATTCCTAGACTTCACTTAATACCGCACCCTCACTGGCCTTTTTTTTCTTCTCCTTTTATAACAGCTTCACGGATATATAATTCACCTACCATAAAATTCACACTTTTAAAGCACATTTTAGTGTATTCATGGATTTTTACAACAATTGCCACTACTTAATTTTGGGACACTTTTCATCACTCCTGCTCATCAGCAGGCACTCCCCATTTCCCCTCCCCCAGCCCCTGGCAACCACTCCTCCATTTTCTGTCTCCATGTCTTTGCCTCTGTTGGAGATTTCATACAAATGGAATCATATAATATGTGGCCTTTGGAGACTGGTTTCTTTCATGTGACATGTTTTAAGGTTCATCTATGTTATAGCATGTGTCTGTACTTCATTCCTTTTTATGGTGGGTTGGCCTTTTTAAGCAAACCAACACAAGGGCTATAAACTGTGTCTCAGAGGACTGCAGTGAACTCCACTTATTTCATGGAAAACCACATGGATTTTGAGATAATAGTAACATGACCTAACCTTATTAATTTTCCATTAAGTCTTTACGCACTGTGTTTAGTTCTCGATCTCCCGGCATTTCAGAAATTAGCTTGTCATTCAACTAATACTGGGCTGAGTTGACTTACATTTATAATTAACAGGTATTTTTATGAGCCACAATGCAGAGGCATTTATTTCGAAAGACTATTTTGGTACTTCTGGCACAGCCTATGGCACTGCATATGGTTGAGAGTTGCTAGAACTATAATACATATGGGCCATTGACTGAACCATCTGAGGAATTTTTAATTGGTGTGAATATGGAATGCAATAATTTATATGGATCCATTACTTTTCTATGCTTAAGTACATGGAGGGAACTAATTGAATGGGTTTTATTTTCTGGAAGGCCCTGAATGTCTTTGGATAGCCCCAGATTTCTTCATATAAAGCTATACTGCCATGCAAGTCATTACCTTTAAGATGCATTTGTCAAATGTTTCCCTGTACGTGTCCATGCTTTGAAGAAGTGTGGTTTCCATCAGTAATCATGCACAGGAAACCTTCTGCTTTTGACTCCTCAGCCAATAGAACCTCACATTTCACTGGCAAATGCACAGGCAGATGGTAGGATAAAAACTGAGGTTCTTGATGATGTCTCTGAGGCACGGCTTGAATCTGTTCGGGGTAGGAGAGTCAAGTTTAACTGTAAGTTGTGTTTATGGCTGGGATTCAGCCATGTCAGGGCATGTTTGACAAATGAGTGGAAATAATATGCCAAAAGTCTGTATCTACCAAGTGCTAACAAAGGAGGAGTCTCCTGGGAAAGAACTCATTTATTCCAAGGTTGACCTGGGATCACAACATGGGATATAAGGCCTGTTGAGGTTGGTGAGGTATTCCAGAAGGTACCCAAAAGCCATGAAATGGACTAAAAAATTAGGAGGAAGAATGCCATTATCTTATATTAACATAATACTATGGAGAGGATGCCAAATTCATGGTTTTTTTTTTTTTTTCCTAGGATAAAAGATGAAAGATCAAAGAAATTTAGCTCTCATGTCAGGCCATTTTGGCCCTGTTCCCAGACACACAGAGTTTGGGTTCACTGTGCATAGAACTTGGGTGGGAAAGTTTGAGGATGCCAACTAGAGTGACTTTCTAAGGGAAGAGCAAAGCAAACAAATTGACTATGTCTAGTGATCTGACTCTGTTACTGGAAAAAGGATAAGAGTGGTTCTAAAAAAAAGAGTGCTTCTAATAGAAGAACACTTTCAGTCATTCAGATATCACCCCAACCTACAACCTTAACCTCTACTTCTCAGACAGTAAAGACCCGATAAAATGTTGGACCACAAGACAAAACCATTTTTGTGTCTATGTCACAAATGTAATGCAACAGATGGTGGCAAAACATTCTCTTCATTTTGGCACAGAATTCGGTTTTACTTTGGTACATCAAGAACAATTATACATTGGAAATACCCAGGACTCAAGTGGTGGGAAGATAGGGGGTGGCGGTGCCTAGGGGTGGCTTTGTGCACTGTGGTTATGCTCAGAGGGTAGAACAATGGTAGAGGGTTGGAAGAGGGGATGACTGCATTTCTGGCACCAGTGGAATTAATAAAGAGGAGTCACAGGGGTTCCTGAATGGATCTACGGTGGTCACACCTTTTCTTCACCAAGAGCCCCTATTTCATCTTTCTATGTTCCCTGTTTGGTGAAGGCCCAGATGCCATGTTCCCAGGCACATTGGGGATGCCCTGTGGAGATGCTCAGAATAGGTGGGTGAGATTATCAGTGGCATGGAAGTCTGCAATAGCAAGTTTGAGTGAAAACCATAGAAACAATGATAATGATTGGAACCATAAAAATATCAGCTATTGAGTATTCCATGTGTGAGGCTTTGCGCCAAGTGCTTTCCATTCAGTATCTCTCTCAGTCCTTATAAGTCTTCAAGTTAAATACATTTATTACATCCAATATACAGTGGAGGAAACTGAAGCATTGTAAGTTAGATTTTCTTGTAAGGTATATTGTCAGAATTTGAATCCAAGTTTATTTCTTACTCCCTAGCCTAAGCTCTTAAACACCATATTATATTACCTCTCAGGTTATTATTGTAAGATCTTATTTTTAGCCATTCATATGTTATGTCTGTATGAGTATTTAGTAAAAAAATATATATATATATATATATTTCTTGGGTATGCCATTTAAAAAGTATGGCTTAAAAACATAAAGACACATGTGTACATTAATAGGCTATGTTTACATGGGTAAATAAGTCCACATGTAAATGTGTGAGCTGTATGAAAGAATAGATTAAGATGTGAATAAAGACTAGCATTGTGAAAGAAGCATTTTTACTAGTATTCAAGTGGTTTTGATGAAGGAAATCAGGAAGGAAGAAGTGTTTCCTGAGCATCCTGGTATGTGGCAAGTGTTTAGGTAACACGGGATCTTCACATCAACCTTGTAAGGTTGGTATTGCTGTATTAATCCTATAAGTGAGGGAAAGGAGGCTCCAAAGTATGAAGTAACTCACCTAAAATCTTAAGTCAAAAGTGAGATTCAAAATCATGTATGACTTAAGCCTATCCCCTGCACCACTGAGGGCAACTTTTGGCAAGATGTTAGAGAACAGAAGGAATCATCATTTTCTTAGTTCTCAAACATCACTAAACATGGAAGATCTATTTATGTAATTCTTCCCACAAACACTTGTGGCATACCTATCATGTTCCAGGTACTATGCTAGATGTCGGTTGTAGTTAAGTCTTAACATTGACCTTGGGGGGAAATTCCGTTGTTAAATGGAAGAGACAAAATTTAGGCAGATCAATAGTTACTATGCATGAATTACAAGGTTCTGTGGGAGGAAAACGGAGGAAGAAAGTTCATATACTTGGTAGATTGGGAAACAGCTTATAGAGAGGAGGTAACATTGAGGTAAGATGTTGAGTAGGAGTTTGTCAGGCAAAGAACAAGTTACAGGAGAGAAAAGAGCATCTTAAAAGTATAGAAAAGCTCAGTTTGGTAAGGGGAAGATCATTCTTTTCTGTGCCTGAGGTCTGGTTTTGAAATAGGCAGTGGAGAAAGAGAAACCTGGTGGCTTGTTTTTAGGGCCTGATCTTAAAGGATTTTGTATGCTGAGGTAATGAATCTGGACTTTTTCTTATGCCAGATAAGAAACCATTTAAGCTTGCCCAGAAAGTGTGACCAAATTTTTATGTTAGAGAGACGACGACATAAGATGTGAGATGATATGTTCAAGTATAGGGAAAGGAGCATTAGCAAAAATTTTAAAACGCTAATCATCCTAAAGACATCCTTGACTTCTTCTCCTATAACAATCCACATGACTAGTCACCAGTTCCTAAAAATTTCTTTTAAATCAGGTGCCTGCTCTCTGTCCCACTGCCATTTTCATGGTCCTGCAGTTCATCCTCTCTTACCTGGGAGGTTACCCTAGTCCCTAGTTCCCTCTTCCAAACTCCTGGTCTCCAATAGCTATGAATCCCAGGCCTAGAGGATACTCTAGCATACATGAAATCTCATGTCTTCAGGTTCTATCATACTTTCATATCTTTATCCAAGCAGAGGGGGGTTGAGTTTGCATAAAGTTAAACTTTATAGAAATGTTGAATGCTTCCTCATTGGTTTGATCCCAGTGGATCTCAGTTGGCAGGGATTCTGAATCTTCCACTCTTCAAGATAACCTCACAGGGCTTGGGATGGTTAGGGCTTAAAGTTGGTCACCCGGGACCATAGACATCACCATCCATTTACCCTCATGACTCATAAAATTAATGTCATTTTTTGTGTATACCATGATGTGAAAAACATAATTGGAAAGAATTCAAAAGGCACAATTGCTCCTGGGGGATGAGATTGTAGAAAAGAACAGCACAGAATTAGAGCAACATATTTCATTTAATATTTCCTCCACTAGACTGGAAACATTTCTAGAGATCTGAATTCTGTTCTTGGCTCTCTTTATGGCTTGTTTTATGACCTTGGCCAAGTCAATTAACCTTTCCATTCCTCAGGTTGACCTAAGTAAACTTAGAATAATATATCCCTGCCTGCCTGGCTTCCAGGCATGTGAGGTTGAAAGGGTTAATGGTAGAAAGTTTAGAAAGTATCCAGAGTAGCGTTTATCAGAAAGTCTACAGTCTGTTGTGATAGGCAATCTATGAGTGAGTGTGCTAGATTGCAGAGGGTTATGAAACCTTGGTACAAAGGATTATTGGGCACAGTTATCTCTTTTCCTTGAAAGTCCTCAACTTACAGGTCAATGAGCACCTATGTACTGGGTGACATTCAAGGTTAGAGGAAACACATGCCTTACTACTGTATTGTAGCAAATCAGTTAATTACAGGGCAACCTGTTCTTAACAGCCCCTGAAGGCACTGCCTGACCTTGTACCAGGGCTGTGAAAAGACACTTTCCTGACAAGGAAATAACCAGACTTTCTATGGGGGTTTTCTGTGTATTCAGGTATTTACAAGGGTAGCCAAATGCCACAGTTACCATTTCCTTTGGAAGTCACCACACCTCCTCTCTCACTGTAACTTCTCAACTTTGCCCAGAAAGGACAGTAGCAAATAGCAAGTGAAGGTCAGTTTGGGTACTGCAATGACTAGACAGCGGGAAGCCAGTGATGCAACAAGTGCCATTTCATCCCTGGCATATAGGTGAGGTTGGGTACCAGCATAGCCTGTCGACAGACTGGGAAAGCAGAGAGGGGGCCTGTTCTCAATGTCACATTGAACTCACACTGGCATCGCATTTTAAAGAATAGAGTAAAGAAATAGCAACTGGCACAGGCTGATCGGTACATACGGTTCAGAGACTTATTTGTCAGTATCTGTTAAGATTAAACTTTCATGTATTCTGTGACCCAGCAATTTCACCTCATAGCTTTATATAAACAATCACATGTGTATAAAGAGCCATGAATATGAACAAACATTCTAGCACACTTTGGAATTTAAAAAACAGAGAGAAGGATGTCTTAAATATAAAGAATGGCTAAATAAGCAATGGAGTATTCATATTGTGGAATATAATGGGAAATTTTAAAAAATGTGGGAGACACAGGTCCTATCTACTCGCAAATCCTATTAATTTTTCCCCTAAAATGTACCTGAATCCTGACCAGTTCTCACCAATCCCATCATAGGCCTCATCTGAGGTACCATCCATCATGGTTCCTGTAAACTAGAGCCCAGCAACAGCCTCCTCAGTGACCCCCCAGCTTCCTCTCTGGCCTACTATAGTCTATTTTCCACTCAACAACCAGAGTGTTCCATTCAAAATGCAAATGTGCTTGTATTGCTCCAAGGGCTCCTTGGCACACTTAGAATAAGATCCAAGGTTCTCTTAGAACAATACCCTCAAGGCCATATGGGATCTGAGCCCTGACTACCTCTCCAAATTAACTTTTTACCAATATTTGTTCCCATACCTACATCATGTCACATAGTGGTGTTCAAGAAAACATCGCTGAATCAGTGAAATGTAGGCTCCATGTACACTAGAATGGAAAGAGCAGTGAGGCACACAGGCTGCATGTAGATGAACACATTGGCTATCAACTTAAATGCTTGTGTTCAAATCTCAGCTTCATAGGAGTTTTCAGCTATGTGGCCTTTTGCATGTTAGTAAATTCAATGTATCTTAAATTTCTTTTAAAATGGGATTAATAATATTATCTATTTCATAGAATTATTGCAAGGATTAAATGATCAATTCATGCAAAGCTCTTAGAGTCATGTCTTATTCACAGTAAGTCTCAATTAACATTATTTTACAACCATTCAGAGCTTCTGTGGCTCTTTGTTTTGTCTCTCGATATTTTCAGTACATCAGGTGTGAAGGGTGCTATGTCCTAGAAGTGTGGTCAACAGGGGCTTATGGATAAGATGATTTTAGGAGAGATCTGAAGGCAGTGAGGCTGAAGACCATGTAGGTTTGGGGGGTAAAGAATATTTAGGTAGAGGGATTGGTTGGAGGAAATGTCCTGAGGTGGGGGCATCCCTGAATGCTCTCTATAAAACAGTACCTGTGATACATTATGTGGTAAAAAATATAAAGAGAAAGCAAAAGCAAGACGTAGGAGCTCCAAATAATAGTGATGCAATGTTAATTAAGACAAGATGTAGCTCAGAGTGCTTTGTACTTGTCAATCATTTAATTCTCAGCCGTTCTACAAAGTGGGAACAACCTTGAATGTTCCAGGTAGAGCAAGAGGGCCAGTGACGAGTGAATGGGGAAGAGAAGGGGCAGGAGGAGAGTCAGAGAAGTGACAAAGGGGGTGGGAGGTAATAGAGTGGAGACCTTTGGGAGCTGTGGTAAGGACTTTGGATTATACTATGAGCCAGCTGGAAAGTTGCTGGAGGGCTTGCACTAGAAGACTAACATGCTAGAAGAACACCAGATGGAAGCGAGGATATGTCTGCTAAGATAGGGTAGTGATCTGGGTAAGAGACAATGGTGGTTTGCATAGGAGTAAAGTACCTATATTCTGCTGGGCTTTGCTGAGGAATTGGAAGGGGTATGTGAGAAAAAGGCCAAAGTCAAAGATGGCGCTGAGACTTCTGGTTGAATAATGGTAGATTTGGGTTGCTGTGTACTACATTTACTGAATGATTATGCAGGAAGCAGTTTGGTGACCTGGGGGGCAGCAAATTCAATCAAAACTTTGGTTTTGGCATCCAATTGAAGATGTAAAATAGGCAGATGGCTAGAAGGGTCTCAAGTTTTGGGAGAAGGCTGGATCTATTAAAAACACTTGAATCTCTAGAACTTAACCTTGTACAAGATCTATAATGTCTTTGTTGTCTCTAGGATGTGCATGTTGAGGGTGTGTGTAGGGGGGTGGTATTCTTGGTTTTATTCGTCTGTAAGATTCAGTTCAAAGTTTTTTCCATTTGATCTGATTCTTCCCCCCCACCCCCACCCCCCCGGAGGATCTGAAGGAAAGAAAAGAAATAAGCAAGGGTTTTGTTGTTGTTGTTGTTGCTATTTTTCACTTTCCATTTAAAATGGTGCTGCTTTTGGAAGAAAATAGGATGGGAGTTGGGTGATCACAGACAGGGAGATTTTCCAGACAGAACTGACATGTGATTAGAAATATTTGATATGAGAAGGGAACAAGGAACGGTTAATACTGTATTATAACGTGAGACCCCAGTAAGATGTGCTTCAGACATTCTTGAATTGTAACTATATTAGCTACAATAATATAAAGAGTATTAGTTCTAATATTTCAAAGATACATTAGTTATAATAGTAACATTCTTCTTAGCTACCCTTATTCTCAAGAGTTCTTCTTGTTAACTTCCACTGTTTCCAAATACCATATAGCAATTGTCAGGTGCTTTTCTTGGTACTTAGCATTCATTACTTTATTTGATCCTTATGCTTTGCTGTAATATTATTGGTATCTCTGTTACTCAAATGAGGAAATCAAAAACATGTAGTTGCTTTAATATGGATAGTCCGGGCCACAATTTCCCAGTTACTTCACAGAATATTAAGTACTATGAAAAGAAAGTGGCAGCCCTAGAAGCTTGGGGGATGTTAGATTAAATAAATATAAGCATGCTTTTTAACTGGTCTTTTTATGTTATTAATATGCTAATATTATAACTCTCTAAAAAGAGCTATAGCATGTAGCGTCTCTCAGTTACTTGGGCACAGAACTGATTTTTTTCTTGGAGCTTCTCACAGTTTAACACTAGAAAGAACACATTTTGGGACACATGTCTCTTTAGGTCAACTTAACCCTGAGGAATGATGTATGTCCATTAACTCCGTTTTCCTGTGGTATTTTTCTCCAAATTTTCTTTCTTGGGCCTTTTATGTCATATTGCTACAGGCATTTGATGCTATCTTGTATTTCTGATTTCTCACTACATTCTGGACTTGGATGTACATTTTGATTGATGCATTGTTGCTGTCCATGCAAACATGATTTCACTTTGAACATGATTTCACTTTGATGGACGCCCGGAGTGTTTGTCATATGAATAGGGCATGGCCACACAGGATTTTCCTTCATTCAGCTTCAGCTACCAACTATCACCCCAATGTCATGGCTATCCCTTAGGCAATGAAAGCTTTGTGTTAGTCTTGGTCTCTATCAACCTGCCTCTGCTCACCTCAGCTACTCCCAGTTTGGTCCACATCTGCCCCCTTTTGTAGATTCAGCCATACCCCAGTTGGCTGTGCACCAACTCAGACAGAGAATTCTTACTACTTCAAAAACCTCTTTGTTTTCTGGGACTTGGTATGAACCCATTGCCCTAGATATGGGGTCTTGGTGCTCCTGATAAGAGTAAGGCCTCCCTACCTGGCCAT
Organism: Neomonachus schauinslandi; assembly: GCF_002201575.2. Classification (NCBI taxonomy): domain Eukaryota; kingdom Metazoa; phylum Chordata; class Mammalia; order Carnivora; family Phocidae; genus Neomonachus; species Neomonachus schauinslandi. The sequence continues at coordinate 184,892,014 of NC_058404.1, forward strand.
GGAGTCACACAGTCCTTTGTTTCTACTGGGCCTAGTCTTTATGTGGTCAGCTAATACTTCTGCCCTGGTCCCATTATTGAGTTCCCACATCACTGTCCAGTCAAAATCCTCAATTCTGCTTAAGGGGCCCCATTTAGCTCTTGTCAATGTCCCCAGCAATTAAATATTTCGCTGTTAACCTTAGTCCATGGTCTGGACATCAGCTATCCACAGACAGATGCCTCAGACAATGGTTCACTTAGACTTCTAGGCATCTCTTAACCAGGAGACTCTTTAGTTGTGCCTTGCCTGCTGTTGTTACACTGCTTTACTGATGACAACAGCAGAAGCTCCCATTTTATCAATGCTGACTCTATATACCAGGCTCTTGTTAAGGTCTTTATCAACAGTATTTTATTTAACAGCCTAACAAGGTAAGTGTAATTATCCACATTTTTCAGACATGGAAATGAACTCACCAAAAATAGTATCTCTACCATTGGGTAAGGACAAGATTCAAATCCAAGTTTTCATCCTTAAACCTGTGCTCCCAAGACAACACTACCTTCCCATTACATTTAGGACATTCAGTTGCTATGCTTTACCTGAATTTGCCTATGTTTTCCTTAACCTAAATTTAAATGGTATTTACTATAGAAAGCAAAGTTACTTTGCATCAGACTTAATTAATTAATTCATTCACACATTTATTTGCTCATTAATCACACATTTACTGGGGGCTAATTGAGTGTTAGACACTGCGATGGATGAAGACAATGAAAATATTTTTTAAAAGGCATAATCTCTGGGGGTGCCTGGGCGGCCCAGTTGGTTAAGCGTCCTATTCTTGATTTTGACTCAGGTCATGATCTCAGGGTCATGAATTGAGCCCTGTGTGGGGGCTCTGTGCTGGATGTGGAGCCTGCTTAAGATTTTCACTCTCCCTCTCTCTGTGCCCCTGCCCCCTCTCTCTTTTCCTCTCTTAAAAAAAAAAAAAAAAAAAAGGTATTATCTCTGATATCAAGGGGCTCATGGTTTTAAGGAGATAGAAACATAAACAAGTATGTAGAGAGTATAATGGTGATTATTATAAGCAGTTGTATGTTTAACACATACTCTTTCAACTCAGTAGAATGAAAAGAAGGACATTGCAAGTACGATTGCCTTGTCTCTAAAGCCAATGTACCTAAAAAAAAAAAAAACCTCACATGCTTATTGTAAGTATGTTCTTATAACTGTACAGCTAGGTAGTTGAGTGAAATGTTACTTCTCTAGGTATATAGGTGATGGTGCTTCCTTTAGTGAGGCATTCAGAACTCTCTAGATGGGCAAAGAATGGTTGATAATCCAGAAGTGGAAGAATCAGTTTGCTCAAGGGGATCACAGGTAGAATACCTCCTTCCAAATTATTCCTGGTGGAGGCTAGACCCTCCACCAGGAAACAGGAGCTGAGTGTGAAGGCCCTAGGTATTTGCAAGGTTTGGACTAACAAATGTTGTCATTTAATGCATTGACATTTATCCTTGGAAGGATATAATAAATAAGTAGTTCTATGTTTGGGTGCTGGAGAGGTAAGATGGTGTCCTCAGGCAACATGGCTTACAGCCAGGCTGAGAAGGAAGAACCACAGTGACAGCTGTGCCAAACACTTTCGAGAATGTCGTTATGTTAGAAATAGGGAATTTGGGTTGTGAATGCTCTTCACTGCATTTTCTAGGATGTATAGAATTAGAAAAATGCACTAGTTAATATTATATGCACTTGATATATAATGAACTCTATAATCTACATTGGATCTGCTTATTTTTCCATAAAGTATCTGGTCAAAATGTCAGTGTGTTTCAGTTATTCTAAGGAGAAATAAGGAGAGGGATTTCTATCCAGGTTTGGACCAGAGAGAAAAAGAAGAACTTCCCTGCTGAGATAGAGAATGGGTAAGAGGCAGGAAAAATTCAATGGGAGAAGTACGAATTTATCATGTCAGAGGCAAGCAGGAGAACAGGGAATACTGTCAGTGATACCAGAACATTCATCTACTCAAAAATCAAGGATTTCAGTAAGAGATATTAGGTCCCTAGAATCCTCTGGTAGACAAAAAGCAGGAAAACCATCCCTGTTTTGCCTGTATTATATCAATCAGTCTTATCACTGAGTCTGGGATCCAAAGGTCCCTGGAAGAAGAGACATCATTAGCACAGACAACAGTTAAGGGTGATAATTTGTTTGCTATCTGCCTCGTCAAGCAAGGTTGTACTGGCCTTTCAGAAATCTTAGGATTCTTTTCAATCCACCCTGTCCTTCTCTCCCCCCATTCTGACAGGTCATTACTGACATCTTAGATGAGTATGTTTAGCTTTCTAAATCCTGACATGATAGGACTGCTGAAACTTGGTAGGAGAATAATACTAAGTTTTAGCCAGAAGATAAATTGGTCTGTTTATCAAAGATCCTGGTATCATTCCTACTGTTTGCTAAAAGAGAAAGGTAAATGTGTTTGATCATTTATTCACTCAAAACTCCTTACTGAGAACAAACTGTAGACAAGCAAGATAAGCAAGAAAATAATTTTAATACAGGAGTTCTATGTTTTGATAAGGTTAAGTCCAGGAAGCTCTAGAAAGAGTAGTGACAATGTACCCAATACTGGTGATCAAGGGTGGCTTTTTAGAAAAGATGGCATTGACATGGAGGCCTACGGATATGATTTGATTCATGTATGAAGCGCAGACCATGAGCTAGCACTGAACTAGCAAGATCTAGTGAAAACAAAGCTGAGTCTCTGCTCTAAAGTGTCTTCTCTCTCTTTAAAGATACAAGCAACTCTAGAAATTAGCATAACCATGAGACGGTAAATGATTATTAGCTCTGATGTGTGATAGAGATAAGTATATATGTGGTCAGAGGAGGGAAAAGATCTCCATGGTTATCAGTGTGGCCAATTTATAAATGACTTAATCTGGACACTCACTCTGATACTTTGCCATCTGCTTTAAAAGAATTTCCTTCCATTATGTAAAACACCTGATCATGGGGTGGTGCCTATATTAGCGGATGCTTTTTCTTTCAGGGAAGCCTCATGTGCTCCATCTCAGATTGAGCTCCAAAGTCAGGTTATGTTAGGTGTTCATGCTGTTTGCCACTTGGCAATTCTAATCTATCAACAGCTGTCTGGGTAGAGCACTTTTGTGCATAGGGCCTTTGGAAGAGTCGGAGCTAAGGAAACTCACCAGCTCCTTTAGAGACAAAAACTCACAAGGCACACACCTAACGGTCCAATCTTTATGGCTGAGCAGTAGACCCACAGTATAATTTCAGGCTTTTTCTTGGCATGTAGAATCTGTTACTCCTGAAACCTCAAAATGTACATATTTTCCCCAAATGAGATGTAATTCTGTTGAGTTAATTATCATACACTTATAGCAATGGAAGAGAAAACCCTAATCAAACCTGAACAGCTTGTCTAACTATTAACCAGGCCATGGTGAACCATTACTTAGCTCTGACTTACATGATCCATCATAGACTTTCGGCCCTCTGTGAACAAATGCTTAAATGAGTCCACAGTCATTTAAAACTGAGAGGCCTGGCCACCTGGGATCCTGTGATTGTCTTTAAATTGTTTAGTCATTATATTTTACTGGCATGAAGTTATGGCAACCTTCTTCCTTCTTTCCGTCTTCTCTGTGTGATGGGAAGGAGTGGGCAGAATACGACATGAGAGGCATAGCTTCTCAGGACTCTGATCTACAGAAGTAGTGACTTGGTTTTTTTTGTTTTTGTTTTTGTTTTTGTTTTTGTTTTTGTTTTTTAGAGTGAGAGAGTAGGAGTGGGAGGGGCAGGGGGGAGGGGCAGAGGGAGAGAGAGAATCTTAGGCAGGATCCATAACGAGTGTGAAGCCTGACACAGGCTCGATCTCAGGACCCTGAGATCATGACCTGAGCCAAAATCGAGTCAGCCACTTAACCGACTGAGCCACCCAGGCGTCCAAGTAGTGACTTGTTTTAAAACATTTCTACTTATATTCTCTTAAACTACTAAAAAATATTAGAAGTCAAATGCTAATGGATAACTTTCCTTGCTATTAAGATCCAGAGTTCAAAATTCAGGGTATCTTTTAATATTAATCCAGCTTGATCTATCTTCAGGCCAATTTACTGCCAAATACAAAAAGACTCAGATATAGCATAATCAACTTTTGGTTTCACAGTCTTAAATACAAGAGGTCAATTCATATTGATACAGGAGTATGGAAGTAGGGTTTGCTCTGGTTGAAAATGGTTACTTTGTTAGAACAGGGAAAGAAAAACAGGGAGGATAAAGCCAGTTAGATGGTCTGATACCACCTTTGAGGTTAGGTAATGAGATTGTGGGTTCAGGGGTTCAGTTTCTCCCCAGCACACTAAAAACTAGGCATGGTACCTAGTGACAGCGAACTATTTATTCATTCTGACCCCTATCACACTGGACTTGCCCTGGTATCAGCCACAGGGCCTTCCAAACTATCAGCTGCTCCAGAAAGGCAAGAACTGGCATTTCCTTTGTGACCATATGGTGTCACAGTCAACGTAAAGGCTGATTCAATGTGGAGCAGATTCATTTGTCTTGGGCTTTGACAGAGCGGGGCCTTTAGAAAGGGAGGCAAGTAGCTGACTTTAATATAGCAAGTGAGCTCTTCTACTGACAAAGAGGTCTACATAGCATTTATTTTTCCATTGTTTCCTGGTGACTAGGGACTGAGCAAAGGTGGGAGGAAGGAGGTGTGGGGAAAAGACAAGGTGGAGGTGAATCTCTGCTGATGGTGTTGTTGAAGCTGCCACAGCAACCAGCAATGGAAACCACCTCAAGGGCCCTACCTGTAAATAAACAGTCTTTTCCCATGAAAATATCAGTCTCATAAGGACAAGATCAGCAATCCTATTGCATCTTCTTTTTCTCCACTCCAGCCTTCTGCTAACAAGAAGAGAAAGACAAACGTCTCGGGAATAAGACCCAGTTGGGGTGAATATTCCGGGATGCTTTGAATGTCAAGGCTTGCCTTCCAAGTTTACCTTACTTCCTGTAAGAGTTTTGAAAAACTGAAAATTAACTTTGGAAGAGATCCCAAGTTGAAGTTTGCATGGGGAGAAGATGCCAGTGAGAATGAAGCATTTAAAAAGGGGCCCTGTGGGCGCCTGGGTGGCTCAGTCGTTAAGCGTCTGCCTTTGGCTCAGGTCATGATCCCGGGGTCCTGGAATCGAGCCCCGCGTCGGGCTCCCTGCTCGGCGGGAAGCCTGCTTCTCCCTCTCCCACTCCCCCTGCTTGTGTTCCCTCTCTCGCTGTGTCTCTGTCAAATAAATAAATAAAATCTTAAAAAAAAATAAATAAATAAATAAAAAATAAAAATAAAATAAAAAGGAGCCCTGGCCAATGCTAGGAAGTCAAACTAATAAGAAGGTACAGAAAAGGAAATATACTTAACAGTTTGTGGAGGCATGTGGTGCCTACAGCTAAGAGGAGGGAGAGGGAGAAAAAGGAAGGAGAAGAAAAAAAAAGAACCCCAGAAGAGAATAAGAAAGTACTGGCCAATGAGAGCAGTCTCAGCCTGGGGTAGACTAAGAATGCTCAAGTATTCCAGGGTTGTGTCAAGAACATTCTACAGAAGCTCTTTGGCATCAGAACTCAGAGTGATTTCTCTCATGTTTATAATAGGTGAAATTTACTGAAGCTGGTGGATCTATTTCCCACATGCACCTCATGAAAGCATTTCCCCTGGGAAGTTGAGGGGATAGAGATTTCTTCATAGAAAAATAGGTTGGCTTGGTAGTGGTCTGCATAGCTACCTTCTGCTTAAGAAATAAAATGACAGAAATTTATGGGGAGTTAATAGTTAAAGGGGACATAAAAATGCTTCATCTTCAACATGAAATAGGGCTGGAATGGGGTCAGGGCCACTTCTCAGGGTTCTGGAGCTTCATTACTGCCTTGTTTCCACCACTGTGACCCAGAGGTTTCTTGCTTCTGATAAAAAAAAAGGGGGGTCCAAATTCAGCTTATTTGGATTATGTGTCCTGAAGATGTGGGACAGCATGGATGATAGGAGTTTTAACATTTTCATGGCTGTTAATAACAATTTTTTTCCCAGCAAAGTCATTGATCAAAATTAAGGAAACTATCCTGGATGAACTGATTCTTTAAAAAGCTGATTCTTTAAAAAGCATGTGATGCCCCTAGGCTAGCAGCTAACCGAGGATTTTAAAGAATAGGAGAATCAGATTCTGAAAGAAAACGGTACAATTCTTGGTAGAATCCACACCTCCTAGGTGGTTTTGGGTATCTGCTGCTCATTAGATTTCCCTAGTCAATGTTAATTGTCACATGCTTTAGTAAAGTTTTGCCCTCTGATATTAAACAGCAATAACAACAACACAGAAAATTCTGTTAATACAGGCAGGTAAAAAGCCTTACCCCTTGTCATCAGTTTGCTGTATGGCTCTCAGAATTACCATGGGAGAGTACATCTAATATTCTTGTTTCCTAGAATGTCCCCATATCTCAGGAGGAGGTATGATGATTGGGCTGAACCTGTCCTTTATGCTGAATAAGCAGTGTTTGTCCACTCTTAGTCTCATCTCCTTTAACAACAAAGGATAGTGCCACCAAATAGCTCAACAGCTCCATTTAGATTATGTTAATTTGTGAGATAGTTGCGTATTAAAAGGGTGTTAAGAAAAGAAAAAAACAAGCCCAGATTGGAGTCATTCGTCCCCTTTTCCCCCACAAAGAAAGCAAACCAAGACAATTACAGTTTCAACCTCTTCCAAGAATGTGACCTTTGGAAAGTCAATCCGAAATTTCCTGATCAGTGCCAGGGAGGTCATCTGCATGATAAAAACCATTCCACCAAAAAGAAGAGGTCCTGACCTGAAAGAATTCTTTCTTGTCCTTTACGAAGAACTTATAACACCCTCTCTCCTATAAAAGCCTTCCATTTTGTACAACTCGGAGCGTCTCTCTACTTGCTAGAAGGGATACTGTCTAGTTCATGAGTCATTTAAGAAAGCCAAAGAGATCTTCAAATTTACTCTGGTGAATTTTGTTTTTTTAACAAGAGTAATAACAATAGCTGCCATGAATTGAGTACACATTATGCCAGACAATGGACTTTGCTTTTATCTGTCATCTTGATCAATCTTCATGGAAACTGTGCGATGTAGTTATTTTTATACCCATTTTACAGATGAGGAAGCTGGAAATCAAGTACATTTCTTTAAGTTTACACAGCTAGTAAGTAGCAAAGCATAAATTCATATACAAAGAGAATCTGGCTCTAAAACCCACAGGCATAACCATGAAGGTATGTAGCTTCCCTAGGGCACTTGATAAAAGTCCGTGATGGTAGTTCCTAAATAAATGTTTAAAGAATTGAATTGAATTCAAAATTGAATGGAAAGCCATCTGACTCTAGTCCTTGTCCTCAAGGAAATATGCTTTTGACACTGTATGTATCTGTCTTTTAGTCTTACAGCCAACCTGAGTTGTGGATTTTAAAGATGAACAGAGCTAGATTTTCATCCCAATTCCTCCATCCCAGCTGTGTGCCCTTGGATTCAACCTGACTGAATTTCACTTCACTCATTTTAAAAATTGAGATAATGTTTTCTGTATAGAGTTATAAAACAGATTATGTGTCATAAACAATGACTGCTTAGTAAACTGGCATAGATTAAATGTCTGAAATACCTCCCCTCTGTAATGTTTATGTGCATGTCCATTTTCTTAACCAGTCTAAAAACTTCCATGTCTGGAGAATAATATTTAAAATGTCATTCTTTGGTCCTTAAATTCAATTTTTTCCTTTTAATAACACAGAACCATATTATACTTATGTGATAGTTCTACCTTTTCAGGTGATATCTCATAAACATTGGGGGAGTGCCTTACTTTTCTTTTTATTGTATCTCGATTCATGACTAGGAACTGCCAACATCTCAATAAGCAACCACTATCTTCCACAAGTGACAGACGCTTTTTTGGAAGTTAACATTGTCTATTGATTGCTGATGCTTCTTTTCCATCACAGACTTATGGCTCTGATCAAGGGCGGTAGTGCCAATTGTTAGGCTATTACAGATGGATTTCCTTGAAATTTGTAGAACAGGCCTAATGTGATCTATTGTCACCCCATAGATAGCACAAGAGCTTCGGTGCTGTACTTAATTTGAAGGGACATTTCATAATTCTGGCTAAATTGGAATCACAAATCAGAGGAAATTTAGGAGCAAATTATAGTGATCTTGCCCTATGGAGGCTTTAGAAAAATAAATCCTTGCTGCAGTTGGTAATGGCTGTTGACGAAGTGCCTTTTAGCTCAAGAAGAAAAGATACTATTTCAGGAGTTGAGAGTTTCTGGGGTCCATGACATAAATGATCAATTCTTCACAAACTAAAACGTCTTCTGATTTAAATGGGTGAGAAATATTAGTGTCCAATGAAGCAGTACAAAATTGAAGTAATTTTAGAAATATTTTAGGAAGGCATAACAAGAATGTAGGAAAATGGCTGTACCCAGTGTTAGGGTACTAATATCCAGTTTAGAAGAAAAAATATTAAATGAAGATATTGGATAATTATTCCGTGCCAGGAACTGTGCTAATTTTACATTATATATTATGCTATGTAAATTCTTGTAACAACCTTGAGGATAATACCTAAATTTTAAATCTGGAGTTCAGAAAGATTCAGTAATTGGCCTTAGTACAAATAGCTAGTACACTGCATGACTTGGACTTTGAACTCAGAATTCGTCAGGAAAGTGTGTTTCCTTTCTATCATGTACATTTCATTGCCTGCCTCTTGGCTTGTAATCCTTCAGTATTCCCCTACTGTCTGTTGGCCTCACACTGGTGAGACTGGGCCTTCTGTTCATTTGTCTACGGTATAATAAATTTGTCTACCTTTAGTATACCAAGGGTCAGGATTACCCAAGGAACAGCTAAAGGTAGAATCTGAGATCAGTAGCACATGAGTGGGACAGAAGCATATATTAATTGGGGATAATCCATAGGCCTCCTTTCAGATGCACATGAGAATTGTGCTCTGTGCTCTGGTTTCTTCAGGCATCTTCATTGTAGAAGAGGTAGATACCAATGTTGAGTATAAGCTAAGACATGATCTCAACAACCATAAGGCAATAACTATGTATTTATGGAGCAGCTACTCTTTTTCAGGAATTGTACTACATGCTCTTTAATCCACTTAATCTTTACAATTTTTATTTTATTTAATTTTATCTTATTTATTTATTTATTTTTAAAAGATTTTATTATTTATTTGACAGAGAGAGAGATAACGAGAGCGGGAACACAAGCAGGGGGAGTGGGAGAGGGAGAAGCAGGCTTCTACCCACGAAACCTACAGGAGAAGCAGGGAGCCCGGTGTGGGACTTTAATCCCAGGACCCTGGGATCATGACCTGAGCCAAAAGCAGTCACTTAACGACTGAGCCACCCAGGAGCCCTGTACAATATTTATTTTTAAGGTAAGATGTGCTAAGTTTTGAAAGCCTGCACTCAGTGAGATCAAGTCAGTTGTATAGAATCACATGTCAAGAAAATGACAGATCTGAAATGTAAGTCTGTCCAAGTCCAAGTGTTACATGTGTTCTACTTTAACCTACTCATTGGGTAATTACCAACATTGACCAACTGTGTCCTAGGGCCAGGGCTAGGTACAGGGAATCACAAGCACTACCCTCAGGGTTTTATGTTTTTCATGTTCATGCAGTCAATTCTCTCCTTTTACAAAGAAAACTTCATAGCTCCTTGGACAGGATTGAGTCTTCTGTTTTTGTCCTCCTGTAATTTGCCCTGCACTATACTAGGTAAGCAGTAGGCATTCAACAGTACTACATTATTGGCTTATTCATCTCAAGACCGTGCTCATCCTACCATCTCCCACTTGGAGAGGTGAATCAAGGCCATTCTTCCCTGAATCATGATCCCTCAGTGCTTTGGAGAATTCCGACTTTGTAATTCCTTTGCGTTAACACAATTAGTGGAATTCTCTTCTATTGACAGAAATGGAAATGAGAGTGGTTAATGCCTCTCTGACATAAGGCCAACTGGGCATGAAAAGAAGCTGGAAACATCGGCAGGAGACAATGTGTCATAATCTCATAGGTCTTTTCCCTCTTGGATTTCAGTACTTTTACCCTACTGCCAGTTTCTTCTGTACTTTTGCCCAGATCAATAGAGTAAAGCAAAAGAAAATACCTATGAATGAAGTTTTAGGTGATGTCGTCTCATTTAGCTTCTCTCTCTTCCCTGGGCAAGGGGATGGAGTGGGAATTCATGCGCAACCAACTTCCTAGCCTGAGCTACTAGAGATCTCAACCTCTCAACCTTCATCACAAGAACGTGGAGAGCTCCCCAGAGATGCCACATGCCTGGAAAGATGTGCTTCACAGAGAATGGTGAAATTTGTCCAAATCTGGCTTTTATTTTAGGGTTTGGAAAAGCATACAGTATGTTCTCCTTTTCTCTCCCTCTCCCCGCCCCGCTCTCTGTCTCTGTCTGCCTCTCTGTTTCTGTCTCTCTTTCTCTTTCATTTTGTGTGATACTAGCATGATTTTAGAAAGTGAGTGAAGTTTGTTAGGGGAGGGCTCTGTTCACTGACACCAGTAGTCCAAAAGACTATAGTTATTAGTAAATTGAACAATTACTTTGACATGGACACAAATAAACTAATAATGCAGCTCCATTTATTTGTTGATCTATTCAGCGAGCAGTAATTCATAGAGTGACTTCTATGTAAAGTGCATGGCTCTAGGCCAAGAAAACACAGTGGTGGATTAGTAGGCATGATCTCAACCCTAAAAAACTTGACAATCTGGTGAAAGAAATAGTCTAAAATAAGAGAACAGATAAAAACCTATACTATATTATTTTATGTTAAATTACAAAAATACTAAGGTTTTGATCTCAAAGTAGTAAAGATTATTTCTGTTTCCATGAAAGTCTTTGAGTCGTTTGATCTCTTTTTTCTAATGTCTAAATATTTTCCAATTTCTTTTGTTGTACTCACAAAACAACTTGCACATTGTCCTACACTTAGTAGGTATAATAAATGTGTATACTACCACAAAGGACAAATGTTTAAGTACTTGTTACGTGTCAGTCACTGTAAAGGTGCTCCATTTTTGTGGTACATTGTGCTATGAGCTTAATAAAATAAGAGCTAACATTTATTTGATACTTTTTATGAGTCAGTGATTTTCATGTGATATTAATTCACTTAATCTTTATATACCAACGTATTAATCAGGGTTCTCCAGAGAAACAGAACCAGTGGGAGAGATATAGATATGGATAGGGATATAGATATTGATATAGATATCTATAAGAGAAGTCCCATGATCTGCCATCTGCAAGCCGGAGAACCAAGAAAGCCAGGGCGTAATTCAGTCCAAGTTCAAAAGCCTGAGAATTGGAGGTGCTGATAGCTTAAGTCCTGCTGTGAGTCCAAAGGCCTAGAAACCAAGATCGCCAATGTCCAAGGGCAGGGCAAAAGTAGATACATCTGTTCAAGCAGAGAGAGTGAATTTGCCTTTCATCTACCTTTTGCTTTATTCATACCCTCAGTAGCTTGGATGATGCACACCAACAAGAGTCAATGTCATCTTTTTTACTCAGTCTACAGATTTACATGGTAATGTCTTCTGGTGATACCTTCACACTCACAGACACACCCAGAAATAATGTTTTACCAGCTATCTGGGCATCCCTGAGCCCAATGAAGTTGACACATAAAATTAATGATCACAATTCCTATGAGGTATGAACTTTTTCCAAGTTCACACAATTGGCAAATATCCAGACACAGATATGATCCCAGCTGGTCTTACTCCATTATGTGTATTCACAACCACTATGCTAGTTAGTTCATAGCAACATAGCCTAAACATGTATTTGAACATACCAGAATGCATTGCATATATAAAATAAAATATTATTTGAGGAATTTTTTCATTCATAAATATACATTTATATATACATAATAGTTATAAGTGTCAAAAATAAGAGTCATAACATGTAAGAGTCAAATTATAATTTATAAGAGTTATAATTATAACTAATTATAATATATAACAATTATAAGAGTCAAAACATAAGATTTATTTCTCATGTGCATCATGTTCAAAAAGCCTCAAAAGCACTGTTATTAAATCATAAGAACCCTCAACACATTAGTGGACAGGAATCTACTTTATCCCAGAAATGTCTGCTATTTAAAATGGGCTTTTGGGAGAAGGCAATGCAATTTTAAAAGTGGATGCATTGGGACTGGAAGGTGAGTGGAGTAGGGAGAAGTTAGTAAAAGGGTACAAACTTTCAGTTATAAAATGGATAAGGTCTGAGGATCTAATGTATCACATAATGACTGTATAGTTGATAACATTGTATTGTATAATTGAAATTTGCTAAGAGAGTAGAATGTAAATGTTCTCACACACAAAGAAGGGTTAATATGTGAGTTGATGGATGTGTTAATTAACTCAGTGGGAGGGATCCTTTCACAATGTATACATAGATCATCAGTTGTGCCCTTTATTTTTATTTATTTATTTATTTATTTATTAAAGATTTTATTTATTTATTTGACAGAGAGAGACACAGTGAGAGAGGGAACACAAGCAGGGGGAGTGGGAGAGGGAGAAGCAGGCTTCCCACGGAGCAGGGAGCCCGATGTGGGGCTCTATTCCAGGACCCTGAGATCATGACCTGAGCCGAAGGCAGATGCTTAACGACTGAGCCACCCAGGCGCCCCAGTTGTGCACTTTAAATATCTTATGATTTTATTTGTCTATTATACCTTGATAAAGCTGGAAAAGAAAGTAGATGTGTTTTCTGTGGTTCGTGGCCTTTTGGAGTCAAAGACAGCTGAGTTTACCTCCCAAGGCTGCAGCCAAGAATGTGGAGATTCTTGACAAGTCTTATGTTTTCCTAATGAAAATGGGAATAAACAGATTTTCTTTGCATGATTGTTGTAAAGATTACATGAGATCAAATTTAAATTGCTTAACATACCACTGATGTTTAGCAAATATTGCAAGTGGCTTCTCTTTCCCCAACACCTCTTCAGTTCATACTCTATAGATGTTGGACCCTGCTCAAAGAAGTTCCTAAAGATTCCATGAGTTGGCTGTGTGACCCCCAGGTGTTTGGCACACTTATCATTTCCAACCATTTATGTAGGATATGATGACTAAGAAAACAAAGGCCATCTGTTCTTTTAGGGAATAAGTAATGGAGCAATAACTCAAGTTAGCCAGGAGCCAGGATCTACAAATATATCCACCTAGGTCTTACTCAAAGAATAAGGCAATGAGCATGGAACATCTTGGGTAAAAGCGGACCGGGCTTCTCTAGGTCTCTTCATACCAGAAATGTTTTAGAAGGTGAAGCTGTTATGCCAAGTCACATTTTGGAAGAATTCATGGAGATTCATTGAGCTTAGGGCTCTTTAAAAACTGGAAGATTGTAGAAACTTCCTCCTAGGCTACAGGCTACAACCCCCGAGAACTCTGGAACCTGTATTTTTCCAGTTCTGCAAGGACTCTTGCTCTGAAATGAAAAAAAAAAAAAAAAAAAAAACAGATGCTCCTTACAGCTGGTTTCACCTATTAGCTCTTTAATCTATCCTAGAAGAGAGCTCTACTTCCGTAATAGCAATGTGTTCCATCTGGGTAGTGTGCAAGATGCTGGCCTGACAGCATTAAATTGCAGGGGAAATACCAGATACCAGTTCTCTTTCTTTACTTCAATGAATTTTCTCTTCTCCTTGCCCCTGCTCCAAGGTCCTACCCTTTGTCCTCACTGCCCCCCACCCCATCACCACCTTTGTAGTTAAGACATGGATGGAAATGTGTTTCCAACTACTTAGCTGCAATCAATCCCCAGCTTTCTTTAATATTGAAAGACTCTTTTTATGTTGTTTTCTTTAGCAACATTTGCTTTTATTTGACTCACTGTTCCAATAATTGGGAAATGGAATCTTCACTAAGAAGGTGTAAGTGAATAGGACCTAACACTTTCAATTCAGCTAGAGCTATAGGAAATGTATGGGGGTTACAACCCTTGTCAGAGTGAGACACTTGCTTTTATGAAGAGCATATATTTGAACAATTGCAACTAAATACAGTCGTCCTAACCCCTGTGCCCATAAACAATGATTGTAAATGGTAACCTTTAAAAGAAAAAAAAAAAAGAAAGATTCTTAGATGTGGAGTTGACCAGGTTTGAATTGCATTTTTGTACAGGTTTTTCAGATGTATGTTTGTGTGTGTAAAATACTATATATATGTATATACATATATATGTGTCTTATTTTTTACAACTTTCTTCCTAGTTTACTCCTAAAATTCACCATGACTAATCTTCAATCTTAACTCATTTCTTTTACTTCACATCTGCTTCCTGATGCCCAGGTTAAGAAAACAAATATTCACCTTCGAGCCATAGGCATCTGCAGAAACAAATACCAACTGAAACATGACCAAAAGTCAATTGAAGGAGAAACACAACAGACTGGAATTCCTTGTGGCCCCCCTCCTGGTTTCTTTCAGGCCCCAGGCAAGTGAGCATGTGCTAATTTGCATGGTTGACTAAATGGTATGCTTAGACCCCAAATTTGCCTCTCTGCTTGGGTTCAAAAGTGGGTCCCTGAGCCAGTTTCCCTTAGTTCCTCTGTTATTTCCCAGTCATAAGTTAACCCCCTTTGGGAGTGCTGTTCACCAGGGTACATCTTAGTGCAGAGAAGCAATAACTGACTGGGCCCCATTCTTCCTCTAATGTGGGGCATAGCCAGCTGGTACTGATGTGATGTAGGGGAGAGGAAAGGATGGGGAAGAGAAAGAGATCGTTTCCAAGGCAATCATACAGAGGGCATGGAGTGACTTGCCCCACTCTTTTCCCTTTCCAAGGGAAGAAGCTCACTACAGTTCAAGGTCATCCAGCTTTTCATCCTCCTTCCACCCCACCCCCCATCCTGAAGTCCTGAATGGGGAGAAAGGATTAAAAACAGGCTGAACAGCTTTATGTAAACCTTACATTTCTCTGTACCTCAATTTCCTTACCTGTGAAATGGGAATCAGATACTTGCCTGGTATCCGGGTTGTAAGAAAGGCTATAAAAGTGTTTTGAGGTTATTTAAGGTTATTTAAGGTTCAGGAGTGAAAAGCAAATTTCGTCTTTTGTTCTGTGTGGAGAAATCTTCTGAAGTAAGGGTCCTTGGGAAGAATGCTAAGACCCATACATAGTAACTGCCAAGGGGGTGTGTGTCTCCCTTAGTCCCTCTGACCTTGGTCACCGCTGCCATTTCATTAATAAGAAACTTAAAACCCAGAGAGCTGAAGCAACTTGTTATGTCAGGTCATCAAAGTGAAGTGTTCTGCAAACAGAAGGCCACCCTACATTTATGCAAATAAGGTTGGTTTTATTGGGGTGCTATTTCAGTCTTTGCTTGGAAGAAAATTGAGCTGAGTAAATAATACTTTGATGAGTGTATTAGTTTGGTTGCAAGTGTCAGAAACCTAACCCTAGCAAGCTATAGGCAAGGAGGTCATTTATCAACTTATATAATCATGGCAGATTTGACCACCAAACAGGGCAAGGAGAGGGATCCAGCTGAGCCTCAGGAAAAACCAGAATCAGAGGTGTGAGTGCTATAGACCTTCCCTCCAAGTTTCACAGCTCTCTCTAGTTCCACTTTTATTATTATTATTATTATTATTATTTTCACTGCATGTTACCTTTGTGGGGAAGCAAACGGAAAAACAAGATTCACATTTTCTGCTTTGGCCACAAGAGGGAGACTGTATCACCCTCCCTGTGCTCTGAAATTTAAAGCATCTCAGGAAAGTGCAGGGATTGGTCTAGATTGGCAAAGAGGGTAAGGCTAAGTCAAAGCATGGCAGCTCCCGTCAGGAGCACAAGAATAGAGTAGGGAAGAAGCTGGTCCCAGGAAATGAGTTTTCCTGGGCAGAAAACTAGTGCGATGGAATCACTTAAAATGCCTATCTAATCCCAGAAATACAACCAGAGGTACACTCCAGTGCCGCAGAGCCTTCTCTCATATCATGGGTTAAGAGAGATGAATCTGATATTGGACCATTAATCCCAGCTTCCACACTATGCTGAGATACATATTTTTCACATACTATGCTTTCTTAATCCGAGCCAACTTCTTTTGCTGGTGCCCAACTGAAGAACAGAGAAAATGCTGGAGAAAAAGGGGCTTGCATTGGATCTACCGTGATGAACGTAGTCTATGAGTCTCGCCCATGCTGTCTTCCTTTTTTCAAGAGTCACTGGATTTGGCACGATTATCATTTCGTGCTCTGACTGGAGTCTCCAAGTAACACGGGCCGCCTTGCACCTGCTGCCGACCACAGAAGACTTTACAGAGCTGGGCTGCAAGTTCCAAGAGAGACAACTTAAGTCACTTGTACTCTTCAGTACTCATAGGAATTAAATAAACTGACTAACCGAATGCTAAATGGAAATATAAAAAAGCCTCCAAGGCTCCTGAAGCTACAAGAGCAGTTGAGATAACATGAACAAAAAGGCCCCAAGCACGTCTGAAGGCAGTTTTGATGTTCCAGCTAGGTGTTGTTGAGATTAAAAATGCAACGTAGTATCATAATTACAAAGAAAGTATTCTAATCACCTCTAAAGTGTAGCACTTTATAAATCACTAAGTCATTGTTATGTTCCTGGAGAAAGGAGGCTTTCCAAATCAAATAAAATATCTCAGAATTTAATTGTATTTTTCTTCTAGTAAATAACTTTTTTTTTTTTTTTGGCCTACAGATATGGCTGAATGCAAATGAAGGCAATGTTTTCATATCCATAATGGATTTGAGGTTTAACTATATAGCCTAGATTCAACCAGGCCAAGGACTATAGAAGGGGATAATACTCATTATAAACTTTGCCAAAGATCTTGTTTCGTTTTCTCCCTAAAGTGGAGCTATGCGTCTATAACATGGAAGGAAAGCAGGACATTCTTGTTGCATGAGATGAGAAGCTCTTTTCTACAAGGAGGTGAAAAGAACCAGTAGGTTGTACAAATATTATTCATTGAGAAGTTAATGTTTAGATGGTACCTTCTTGTACCAGACAGGATATTTACAGGATATTTAAAAAATTCTCATGGCAATCCCCCATGCTAGATTTTATATACACATTAGAGATATGAAAACTGAGATTGCATAACATCATTTAACTCATTCAAGGTCACACAGATAGGAATCGGAGTGGCCCAGATCTGTCTGACTATTGAAACCTATGCATTTCTTGGTGCATCACCTCTGACTCTATTTTGTTTTGGGAATGCTGATTCAGAAATGAATGAAATACGTTCAGCCCTACTGGACTGGATGCTATCATGTCTTCAAGCTTCCAAGAGAGATTATTATAGTTGGGATTTAAAAAAAATCCCCTTTCAACTTCATATATTTATGAATGTGTCAATGAACACTTTAAGAATGTATCTATCAATATCAAATGTGGTTTTTAGCAGAAACCTTGAAAAAATTGCAGAATTATCCTCTGAAATATTGCGGCTATTATTTTTTTTAAATTGCAAGAAAACGTTCTGCCATTTCAGACCATTTATCTCTGTTAACAAGACACTTTTTTAGTTGGATAGATAATGTACACCCATCTGGTCTGCAGCTTCTTCATTTACTGTGGTAATAATAACTAAAGGCATTTCTCCATTGCTTTTGCAATGCCCAGGCCAGTCTTTTGCCTTTCCTGCTATTGATGTGAGATGCAAAAAAAAAAAAAAGACAAAAAATGTGACCTGGTTATAATACACAGACATGCCATTTTGAATGTCATGTCAGTGTCTATGAGGGAACAGGGTCTAAGTGTTAATGAAAGCAGAACCTTATTTAAAACATCCCCAGCTATTCAGGAAAGATACAGGAAAATGTCCAAAAATATCTGTGTGCTCTTAGCAGGCACCACCCCATTCTTACACCTTCTGTTTCATGGAGTTCTCCAGTACGAGGTCCACACATTTGCAAAAATGTGTGTAATTCAGATTTTTTGCCTGAGTTGTGCAGTCACATAAGAGAATTACAAAGACCTGGACCAACTTTTCACTTGGCTTTCCCTCTGTTTACAACACAATGAGAGTGAAGCATTGAGACAATTTTCTGAATAACTCAAGGTAAAGAAAAAGAATTTGCTTTGATCTCTTTGATGTTCATTGAAGACTGTTCTTTGGTATCTGCATAGCTCCCTCATCTATTTTCCTTTCTGTATTCACAGAATTGCATGTTGGCATAGATTTTGCCTCGGAGTTCTAGAAGGGATTTTTTTTTTTAAATAAAGTGTAAGAAAGCATGCCTTTTGATCCTGAAACTGCAAGCTACAATTTCCCCCCTTTCTTTTTTGTTTTCCTCTTCTTCTTGTGCTTGCGCTCCATCCCATCGTTTTCCCTTCTCCTCATTATTCCCAAAGCTGCCTGACCCTCTGTTAATTGGTTTCATTGAATTCAGTCTATCGAAATACAGTTGAATTCAGAGAAAATTATGTTTTGTTTCAGTTTGACTGAATTGTTTTCTCTTTAACGAGTTGTTTTTGCTTTGCCGCGATGGAGCTAAGTAGTGTGCTTATTCCAGGCCTTTCCTGGCAGGTAAACAGACCTGCCTTCCTCCACTCATCTGGCGGGTAGCATAATCTCTGCATACCAGCTCCTGCCAGGCTGGGGTGCTGGGAGGTGGAGAACAAACCAGGTATTTTGAAAATGATGCACAACTGGGTATTTTGAAAATGATGCATAACTATCTGCTGAATTCAAGAGGTTGTAAAAAAAAAAGCAGGTCAACAAAATTCAACTAGTAGGAGTTTTGTCTCAAAGCATTTTATTTGTATAGACAAGGCTACTCAGGGCAGTAGGAGTGGCTGTTAAAGGACACCTTTTTTTTTTTTACTTTTACTTTTTTACTTTTTTTACTTTTTACTTTTTTTACTTTTTAAAATAATACCCACGTGAAAGGATGTCACTCTTATTTCTTCCTCCAAAATGCTGTTAATTTAATTACTTTTAGATAGTGAGCTAAAGTGTCATTCTTTAAAAAAAAAAAAATCAGAGCTTTATTAAGGTGTAATTAACATACAACAGGCAGAACACATTGAAAGTGTGCAATTTTATATGTTTTGACATGTAAACCAGAGTCAGTCCTGAAATTCCAAAGCATTCTGGATCATCCTTGCTTTAAATTGGCTATGCTTATCCTAACAAGACAAGGCTCTATTTATTTATACAAACTAAATGTTATGGTAGAACCTAGAACTGGAAGTGAGCAGATTAGAGATGATATAAAAAAGTGCATTCATTTTACAGATAAGAGAACTGAGGATCAAAGAAGCGAAGTCTCTTCTTCAAGGTTGAAGATGATTTGAGATACAGCCCAGGCAGGTTTCCTGGTTTTTAGTTCTGTGGCAGTTATGTATACCCATCTGTCACTTTTACTCTTGACAGTAGGAAAAAAAAATATTATATATATATATATTACATATATATATACACATACATAAAAAAGGAAGACAAAACTTTTCTCAATTTTATGTTAAAGGCTGCTTAGAATGCAAATTTCTTTTTACTAAATTTACTAGGAAGTAAACCAGAGAAAAGCCCTCAAATCCTCCTTTAATCTGCACATGTGCATGTGTGTGTATTTAGAAGGATACATTCCAAGAAACAAGGTCATGGGACACCCATACTGATCTTGGTAGGAGCATAAGAAAGACTTATCAGGTAGGACTTGATTTTTTTGTGGTTGTTGTTGTTTTGCTATTTCATAAACTTGTGCTGATCGAGTTAAAAATACAATATTTTCCAAGAAGCAAACCAAGACATGAAGCACGACATGCAGATCTGGTGTCCCTACCTCTTGTTTTCATTCTTGTTCTGAGGTGTTACCGGATTATTTGCTGGGTTTTGCTGTTGACCCTTTCTCTTGGGACAAGGAACCTGGGCTCGGGAGGTCACCTGAAGTTTTAAAAATCACAATTGGGATCTGGCCCTGCTTAAACTATAAAGTCAGCTCTTAAAAGAAGCATGAAAAGGAGGAAGTCAAGGTAGGCATGTTAAATATATTCTTTCTGGTGAAAAATGAGCCATCATAATTGAATGCCAGCAATCTGAACAACTGAAGAAGCACCATGTGTATCTTTGGTTGGAAATTTTCCATCTCAGACATGCAACCAGGAGGCATGAAGTCAGAGGATCAATATGTTAGAATATTATGAACTAATTCCTTTCTATATTGTGTATTGTTGCACACAGATAATTTTTTCTGTCTTTAAGTTTTAGCTTAAATCTTTATAATAATTCCTTACAGATAACACTGATATGATGTCAAAGCCATACATATGCATGGAACCACTGTGAATGCTCAGATGTAGTAATGGGAGAAAATAATGATTCAAAGTAGTTTGAGAAAATATTTGAGGTAAGAAAAAAACATATTCAGAATATGTTTTATAATACCACTGGAGCATGGCATCCTGAACATCTCTGTTCCTAATGTATCATTTTGTAACTTTCCTGATTGCAAGGACCTCGTCTTCCCTCTTTACTGTTATACCTGCAGTATCTAATACTTTGCCTGAGTTGGGTCCTTGGTGCCTTTAATTAAATGAATGGTCAGATTAAATAATTTCCAAGCCACTCTTAACTCGATGCTGACTTAATTGGAAGACTAATCACTGGGGACAATAACACATTGATCCAGGTTGGCCCGTGTTCTGTCTCCCACTAGCTTACTTCAAATACTAATTAAATATCATCTATGGCCATGGAATGTTCTAGATAGCGGGGTACAGCCATGAACAAGATAGGCAAGATCCCTGCTCATTTAGAGCTGTCATCTACTGATGAAAGATGATAAATGAATTTACAGATAATTCCAGACATCACTATATACAAGTTAAAATAGAATAGTAAGATGGGGAGATGGATGGATCTGTGGGTTAGGAGGGGGAGAAGGGATAGCTGCCTGAGTAAGTCCTGTTTGAGTTGATGATGAGAAGAAAGCAGCCATGGGAAGCTCTGTGAGGATTGTGCTCCAGGTCGAAGGAATAGTAAGCAAAAAGGCTTGAGGTAGGAATATGGTGGAAGTATTCAAGAAACAAAGAAAAGGTCAGTGTAGCTAGAATGGAGTGAGCAGTGGAGGATTCACAGGAGGTGAGGCTGAAGGGGAGGGCCAAGGGCCAGACCAGGGTGGGCCTTGGGAGTCTGTTGCCTTATTGCTTTTTCTAGCTTTAAATGAGGCTTCTTTCATTAAATACCAGGGCTCCTGGTATATATATATATATATTTTTTTAAGATTTTATTTATTTATTTGACAGAGATAGACACAACGAGAGAGGGAACACAAGCAGGGGGAGTGGGAGAGGGAGAAGCAGGCTTCCCGCCGAGCAGGGAACTCGACTCAGGGCTCGAACCCAGGACCCTGGGGTCATGACCTGAGCTGAAGGCAGACGCTTAACAACTGAGCCACCCAGGTGCCCCACTGATATATATTATATTTTTAAGTCTACTTATAAAGACAGGATTTTAAGTAAAACACCAAACAAGGCTATTATTTTTAATATTCTTGAGGAATTATAATATTGTGAGATGAATCAAAGAAACTTGTTACTATCATGTCCATGTAACCAGGTGGATATTAGTATCTTCCCTCAATGAGAAGGTATTTGGTTTATAACAAGAGTGGCAAAATTTTAGAGTCAAATGTCACATATTTTAGAGTTTGAGGGTCAAGAGGCAACATTCTGGATATTATGTAGGTTCCTACATAATGTGTGTGTGTGTGTATGTGTTGTAATACAAATAACCTGAAGTTTATCACTTTAACCATTTTGAGTGTACAATCCTTATATAGCTATTCATAATGTAACCTTCTAAAAATGTAAAAACCTTCTTAGCTCATGGGCAGTACAAAAACAGGCAGTGGGTCAGAGTTAGCTGTGGACCCTCATTTGCTAACACCTGGTTTACAAAACATAAGAAATACCCTTTTAGCAAAAGAATTGACATTGGCACAAAAAAATATGATATGTTTCGAATCCAAATTACTTTTGGTTTAAGCTGTAATATGAAAAACAGTGAGATGGTCCTTTTTTACTGAACAGATCCTATTAGTTTTGTACATGCCAATTTTATAAATATTGCTTGATGAAGTTCACAGCATCAATATGGACAAATAGAGTTGATGCCTGTGATTAGTTACATTTTATGTGTCACCTTGGCTCGGTTACAGGGCTCAGTTGTTCGGTCAAACACTCGTTTCAGTGTTGCTGTGGAGATATTCTGCAGATGTGATTCACATCTCCTTTCAGAGGTAACAGCCATGATGTGAGTGGGCCTTGTTCGGTCTATCGAAGGCAGTAAAGCAAAAACAAGTTCCCCAGACAAGAAAGAATTTTACTTCAAAGCCTGCCTGAGGGTCAGCCTGCCTGCCTGCCCTACTGACTTCAGACTTGCTAGCAAAGCCCCCACCCAGGTATGTGAACCAATTCCTTAAAATAAATTATATAGATATATGATGTATTCATATATATATGTAATCCTACATATGATATATAAACCATGTTTATTATGTATAATAAATCATGCATATTTTGTATAAGAATGTATAATAAGTATATTTGTTCTGTTTATTTCTCTGGAGAACCCTGGCTGATACAATGGCTTTAGTGTGTTTTGAGTCTGAGAAGATTAAAAGTTGCTGTGAATTTTAGCATAAGTTCCTACTATTTAGTTTTTAGTTTTCAAGTTTTAGCTTTACCATCACCAAAGATAACATAAATGTGGTCTGGAGGTTATAAAAGCCTCCGGTACTGAATTTAGAAAGTGGCCAAAAAATTTGGAGAGTGACAACCCTAAGATTTCTTTTTTTTTTTCCCAAACCTGACACACCACATGTCTACAAAAAGCCCTCAGTCTACAAACAGAATGTACAAGTGTTCAGTGATTAGATTCACTCTACACGTAAGTCTCTATTTGCATGTCTTCTCCCTTGGCCTTGTAATAATCCAAATAAATCCTCCCAGTATACTTTATCAGAGCTCCTACTCTCATTAGTAATAGAATGCCATAAAGTGGCTAGATCTGTTACAGAGAGAACTATTCTCTCCTCATTAACTCATCGCTTCAGAGAACTCAGTGCCTGGGGGAACCCTCCTCTTGTATCAGGGTTTCAGGCGGTGTGATTTTTTTCCCCCAAGAATTGAATGATTGTGCTATTGGGGAAATAGCATCATCTGTGACAGATAACTCCTTTATTGGGGAAGATGAGTAACAGTGAATGTAGCACTGATATCATACTTCAAAACCTAAGGGGGTAGAAAGGTGATAGTGGGTAGCGCCCAGCACCTGTCCATAAAGCAGATGATTCATCACACCCAGGTAATTTTGTGGGAATAATACACTCATTGTGCCATGGCCGCCGAATCTTCTCAAGTTTAATAGCTGCTACAGACCCATGGTGCAGGAGAAGCCTCTGAATTAAGATGATTCAGTAGGTTCCAATTCATCCTAAATAAGTGGCTGTCTAGATAAATGAAGTTCATCAAATTGCAATGAATACCATATAACGACCTTGCTGGGATTGCGTGCCCCCCGGGACAGGGGCCGTGTCTAAGGGTGGGCTCTACGGCAGCATCCGTGCTGGTGCTTTGCTGTCCGTGTTCAATAATAACAAGAGGACAGCGTGTTTGCCCTGAGTCATTTTATTTTTTATCAGCAGAGTTAATGCTTTAACTACATCAATTAAGTCACTTAAATTCAACCAGTTAATGAAAATGCCCTTATGGAATGCAGCCTTGGAATCATTTTTTTTTTTTCAAGTAGCAACAGGATGAAACAAAAAAAAAAATCAGTATAAATTATATCTTATTTAGTTTATTAAAAAAAAAGACAACTCCGATTCAGGTTTTATTTTAATTAACGATCGATATTGATGAGGTTGCTTCAGCCAGGCAAGGTTCTTTTTGCTTAGTAACTTTTCTCTAACACACTGGGGGCACCAGGCTGGTGACACAGTGTGGTAAGAGGAGCTGAGCCCTTGGAAAGTGACTCTGGGTGCTCACTCTGGAATGCTTGGACACTCAGCTAGTGGGGCCAGTTCCGCGTTCCCCGAAGTTGTGGGCAGGAGGAGGGACTGCACTCAAGTTTACTTTTCACGGGCCAGGGCCTCTTTCCTCTGGCAGGGGAACTGCATATTCTCATGGTGCAAGAGACTCCAGGGGCAGACGATGCTTATAAACAGCTGGCACCCCCATTCAGACCATCTGCTGGCAAGATGCCTATGCATTCTCCATAGACAGGACTGCTTTCTCATACTTGCCATAAAAATAGTGAGGAGTGGGGCGTGGTCCCTTCTCTGGAAGGCAGATCTGCAACATGTGCACAGCCACATCCTGGTTCTGACCTAACTCTGTGGGATGATGGGAGGATCATGTACCTCTTGTCTCCCCTGTCTAGCTAACCCTTGGCTGATGTAAAGTTTCCCCATTCCCCAAATATGCCTGCTCCTTAACCTCTGTAGCATGACATTATGGTATCCATCGCGACTGTCATTGACAAGATGGGACTGACCCACATGAATTCACCTGGAGCAGCACACAGCCTACCCTGGCCTTTTGACGCCTCATTCCTAGGAATCATTTCCGTTCCCATAGCCCAGCAATTTCATTTCTTCGAGATGAAATGTGCCCTTGGTGTCAGCTGGGGTCAACTCCTTAGTATAATGGTCTCCTATAGGGCACCGTGTTGCTTTGCCACTTAGAGTTGAGGAAGAAAATGGCCACCCCAAGCATTCCTTCTAAAACATTCCCTCACTGCGCTTCACTGTCAACATGGGGCCTGGCTCTACTGCAGTTTCTTCCTCCATTGGTTTCCCTGCTGTGACAAGCTGTACAGACTACTTTTGTTCTGTTGCCATGGGGCTTCTCCTGGGTCCCAAAACATAGGGCCAGGACTGTGTTTTCTGTCTTCATACATCCAACAGGAAAATGGAGCTGGAAAGGGCAATGTATTCCCTTCAGAGCCCAGATCACAACATTCATATATATTTACATTTTATAAATGCTTTTGTGGTGTGAAGGAAAAAATAATGGATTTGGAATTTAAGTATGAGATGTGAACGCCCCTCCACTATTTGGTAAATCAATTTTTCTGCCTCTCAGTTTTCAGATCCATGTAGTGTGTAGCAAGAAGTTAAGATGGTGGGGACTGACTGCTAATCGACTTCTCCTGGCAGGTTTGTGTAGGAAGAAAGTAAGTTGCTGTACTGAGAATACCTTATAAAATTGAATTTGGTTCCAGAGGTGTTTCTGAGTGGATGGGAGGAAGGGTATCATCCCTATTAAAGATATGCAATAACTAAAGCATAGAAAAATGAAGAGACTTGACCAAAGTCATGGCTAGTGAGAGACAGCTGGAACTACAGCCCAGAGTTTCCATCTTTGCTTTCCTTTGTTTCCCCAATGCACTTCCTTTTCATTTCTCTCAGGAAGACTGAGAATATGGTATGACTCATGATTAGAAGAAAACACAAAACCTGGAACTACTGAGATCCTTGGGTTCTGAGAATTACTCACTGGCTGATCACATCCCACCACAGGGAGTGACCAGAAGAGTTCAGTTGTCTTCACTTAATCATTTTATTTTGAACAAGACAAATTCCTTCCTATCTCAGAGGGTTTTTTTTAATGCTTTTTACCACTTATACTTATTATCTCTTGCGATCAATAACATTCATTTATTCATTTATGTAACAGATATTTATTGAGTGCCTTCTCTGTGCCAAACATTGTTCTCGGTGCTACGGTTGTATCCACATACAAGATAAACAAGAATGCTTTCCTTCTTAAGGCTAACATTCAAGTGGGAGAGATAGTATTAGATGGTGATAAAGACTAAAAAGAAGTAAACCAAGGAAAGGGATGGGAAGGGCTAGGGTTAGAGCTACAGTTTGAATGAGATGGTCTAGTACAGATTACTAGTTCTCTGTGTTCCCTGGTATCTGAGAAGACTTTCTAGCCCCTTGCAGTTAGACTGGCCCACATCACTGGTTTGGACCAATGGGTTAGTAGTAAACGTGATGTGGTTATTTCCACTAAGGGAATTTCAGAAAGGCTGTACATTCTCCACTGGCCGTTCTTCCTCTGCCCCTGAGGCCATGGGAAGCTCCATGCTCTAGGTAATACCGGTAAAAGATGGCAGGATCTACAACAACCTGGCTCCGTCAGGGATTGTGTGGGGTATAGACCACCCGACCAACCCACTTTGGACCACATAATGTGAGGAAGAAATATATGCTTGTTTTGGAAAGCCAATGATATGGTGTTAGTTTGTTAACCACCCATATTACCTATCTTGTCCTCACTAATACAGTTGGTTACTCAAGAACTCTCTGAAAAGATGACTTTTGAGTCACTATCTAAATGGGGTAAGGAAGTAAGCAGATTTTTCACCTTCAGATTTCTGTTTTAAAATGATCCTTCATCACTATTTGCTTAATGCCACTGAGTCTTAAAACTCCATCAGGATAGGGCTGCATTTTTTTAAATTGAATTTCCAACATTGTAGAAATTCAATACCTCTTTGAAAAATGAATAAATGAATGAACAAATATATAAATGACTGAATGAATTGCACAAAAATTGTTAGAACACAAAAAAGGTAGCTATTACTATTATTGCATTTAACATTTAATCTCCTTTTTGCCCTTGTATATCTTGTTCTTCAAATAGAACTGATAATAGATATTTATTTAATTAGGCTCTTTTGATTGACAGTGATGTTAATTATAAGGTACATTTGGACATAAGGGAAACAAGAGTTATAGTGGAGCTGAGGGGCTGCTTATATGTCAGTTTTATGACTACTGAGGCATAGTTGATGAAAGCTAATAATGTCTAATATTTATTTATTGAAAAATGACTATGTACCAGTAATGCACTAAGCCTTCACATGTATTTAATCCTCATAATGGCTCTAAAGGTAGGCCCCATGTTTCCCTGTGTTATAGAAGAAGAAGAAATGTAGTAAAGAGGTTGAATAACTTGCCCAAATTCCCACAACTAGTTAGTGACAGAGCCAGGACTTGAGCCCAGTCACTCTGATCCCAGAGCTGAATCATTAACAATTCTACCCGACGGCCTCCTCCTAGACCATCCTGTCTCTAGATGATCTGCAAGAAGTTGCAAGGTCCTCAGCAGAAAGGTTCGTTGGTCTCAAACTTATGCTTTGCCATTCATTTAATTCAGCTACTCTGAATATGTTAGTTTCTCTCTGGGTTTTGCTGCTTCTCTCACCACAAACCCATTTATTCTTTCTGTCTATAAATCTCTCTGAATTTTGCCACTTGGCCTGTAGTCTCCTTTCTCATAACCTCCATGACCCTTCATGCTTTGGTCCTATATCACGGCTTCTCTCTGTAAATCCTTTCAGTTTCAATCCTTGTTACTGACTCCCAGATTCTTTCAGAACTCAAGCAAGAGTCCATTAAGCTCTTGGAAGCAGGTCATATTTAGGCACCATGCCAGGTTGTAATTTCTTGCTCACCTCATGAGTCACCTGTATTGGGTCTGGCTACCAATGGTGTGATCATCTGTGACCAAGAAAGCTAAGCCTTCTGGTAGAAACAATGTTGTCTAAGGATTTTCAGAGTTAAGGGCTTGACTGTAGCTGTTTACTTAGAAATGTTTATGGGCATTGCAGGAATCCCAATTAATACATGTACCAAGATTATCTATGATGAGCCAGACATCACACAAGACACTTAGACACATTGGATAATATAATTATGATGCTTAAAGGTAAGCAGTACCATTATTTCCATTCTACAGTGGCAGACTGAGTCTCTAAACTTGCCCAATGGTCCATGGTTAGAAAAGAGAAGAGCCAGTATTCAGACTCCCTTGGCATTTATACTACACTTAACCAGAAGGTTCCTTTGCACATGTTTATTGTATTTAAAAATCTCTGCTTCCTTTTACCTGAAATAAATAGAACACTTGAAAGTCACCACTACTGTCAATATTAGAGACATGTAAAATGCTGTCATTTAGCCAGAAAGCTCCTTCGGAGTAACTATGTAATATTATACAACATGACAAGCTCTTATCCACGGTGGCAACATTAAAGCCAGGCACATGTGGCTTGTGCAAAACCCCAAAGCCATTAGTTGAAATCCCAGGACCAGAAGGCTGAAGAACTCACCACTGAACCCAATACAGCCTCAGCCCTGGAGAGCAGAGGCCACTCTGAACGGTTAGGTTATTTTCATTCAAGACGAAATGTGTGCCAACATTCAGCTTTCTGTTCTGGAGCTAGCTGGGCACGTTATCTTCTCAGTGTGGATTGGATGAGGGAAGTGAGAAGCAAACAGCAAATTCTTGGCAGCCAAAGACAGGCAGGCTGGGAGAGAGGAAGGGAGAAAAGCTGTCAGGGGACTGTGGAGGAGTCATTTGACTCTTGTGATGTTTTTGCCATTTTTCTTCAGTCATCAGCCTGCTGTTTGCAGGCTTCATGTTTTCTTAATAAACAAAACGTGAGCGAGAATCATAAGAATGAAGAGGTCATCTAGTTTTCTACCTTTATCCAGACTGTCAGTACTGTAGCCAGGTTTGTAGCAGTTAAGATACTTCCAGGAACAGGAATGTCCAAATTAGAAAAAGAAACTCATTTAAATAACATACATGATTAAAAATAATTTATAACTCTACATAACTCGAAGACCCCAAGTTAGAATAGACTTAAAGTAAGGTTGGCTACATTTACTTCTCTATGTTTGCTTTCTGTAGCATTGGCTTAACCTAACAGTTGATTTTCTTTCTGTTTACAATATGGCAGCCAATAGGGTCCAGACTACATGTTTCCTGGTTCCAGAATAGAGAATACTACTCTCAGGAGTTCTCCCAGAAAAGCAAAGGAGATTCTCTTCCAAAAGCCCCAGCCCAGATGTTCTCTGGTCTCATTTTCTGACCTTGAGTCACATGTCCAGTCTCAATCCAATTACTATGGCCAAGTGAGTGGGTTTTGCTGATTAGCTTAAGTTAATTGAGAATCACCCTTGAAGCTGAGAATGAAGCCATTTCATTCAAACTGCAGGCTAACAGTAAGGAGAAGGGTACTTTTCCAGGCATCCTATGTACTGCTAGTGGAGGAAATATACTCAGGGTAGCCATAACAGATCCCAGGAGGCCCTTTTCAAATCTCAGATGGACCCTTGCAAGTCTTCTCATTCAACTTCTTTGGCCCTAGTCTTGTCCCTTTGGTCCATCTTTGGTACTGCCCCTGATGGCAATCAAATAAAATGTAAACAGCTCACGTGACATACCAGATCCTTTATGAACCTTCTAGATTCTTTTCTAGTCACACCCCACAATGAATTGGGTGAAGTTCCCTAAACATTTTTCCAACTTTCTCCAGCTTACTAACTGTGATTCTTTAAAGTTTAGCTCAACCATTTCCCACGAGGGGCCATTCCTGACCTTACTAGCTTGGGTTAGTTTCTCCTACTCTGTGCTTTCAAGGCAAATCTGAGTTTACCCTCCATCACAGAAACATCCTACAGTATTGATTTGCCTATTTTTTCTTTCCCTCTCAAGAATGTGAGCTCCCCAGAGGAAAGATCCACAGCTCTGTATCCTTAGATCCTGGGACCTCACATGGTATACTGTAAGCACTGTCACTTAATGCATGTTTACTGAGGGCTTATTATTTGCTTTTAAACTCTGCTAGGTGATGCCAGCAGGAAACAAATTGAACCCTGGTCCATACTGTCTTACAGCCCATTCACTGAAAGAATACATAAAGAATAAGTAACAAAATGTGAGAAGGAGTATGAGGCATCTTTCAGCATCCAGGAGGTATTTTGAAGAGAACATGAAACTCATCTCCCTCTATGGGACCTCATTCTCTCTCTCTCTCGCTCGCTCGCTCTCTGAACTACATTTTTTATCACCTATAAAATAAAGAGCTCTTTGAGGCGTGGGGCTGGCTCTTGATCTCAGGGTCATGAGTTTGAGCCGACGTTGGGTGTAGAAATTACTTAAATAAATACACTTAAAAAATAAATAAACTAAGAAGCTCTCCAATGCTTAACATTTTTTTCTTAAAGTTAATTATATTTTTAACTACATTCTACCTAATCTTTCTTCCTTTGTTTTCCTAAAAAATAGAAGGGGGAGTGAGTTGTTTTCACCCTAAGGTATTTGTGGGAATACCTGGAGGAACGGCAACCATGTCAACTCCTATGAACATCTAGTTGCCATTACTTTAAGCAGGTAAGTGTTCAACAGTGGATAGCCCTTCCCTGGAATACCGGTTGATTTTTTGGGGTAATAATAAAGAATCATATTTAATACCAACTACTGATGCCAAGGCTGAAAAAAAAGGATATTATATTGAGTGGAAATTTAGTGAATTTAGTACCAATCTAAATCTCGCCTTGCTCTTTTGCCAATGCTTTATTTCAATTTACTGCCAAATAAACTTGCACCTGATTTTTAACTAATATTTAACGTTGGAAAGCTCTAGGGACATAATTTGCACTAGTAGCAATGATACATTAACCTAATTAATTAAAAACTAGCTTATAATTAAGAAAACAAGTGAACAAAGGACATTTTTGTGATGCAGTGGCCTCAATTTATTGTCATCCTCCTCTCTCCCTTTTTTTTATGCTCACTTGCTAATTCTCAGAATTCAATAATCTGCACTGGGTATCCCAGTCATTAGTATGAATTAGTAACACTCTATCGTAATTCACTGAAATTCACCAGAGACAGAGTTTTGATAAATGGGAAAGGTTTTAACAGAGATCAGTGTGGTGAAGCCAATTTCTAGGAAAACCAGGTCCCTTTCCTTTTCCCTATCCTGCATTCCCTGCCATCTTATAAAATAAAAAGAGAAAATAGATGGAATCCTTAAAAAAATCACTAAATCTGAAACTAGGTTTTAATAAACAACATTAATAAAGAGTTTGCATGATGAGAGTAAGGACTTCTAATCAATCCAGACAGATAAGATCACAGTCCTAATTGCATTGGCTGTTATTTCCTTTTCATTTACTTGTACCAAATGGAAAATAAAGTCTTGAGATGTCTACAAATGGAAATTAAAATAATGGTTTTCAGTGATAATTTGATAGGAAGTAATTGGCCACCTGAAGAGAAAAACCCTCATCGTGGAAATAATTACAAATAATTGGTTACTACAAGATTGGACTATATTTGATACAATCAGTACAATAAATACTCTTAACTAAAGATGCCAACATGGAGGTTGGGGGTGGGGCGGCTGTTAGCAACCATGTAAATTGGAGACAATAAAAACACTTTGTAGACTGACTAGTCTCTGTCCACCTTTGGCCCATGGATATGATTTATTTGGCCAACAAAATTATTTGAACTGTATTTTAATTAGCTACCAATACTTAAAGATGGAGATTTTTACCAAAAAAAAAAAAATCAAACTTATAGATTTTCTTTTGAGAGAAAAATTGAAATATCAGACAACAATGGGCTCTTATTGACACAATTGCAGCAATTCTGTGTGACTAGAATAGATCCTGGAGCTACCCGGAGGCCCATCAGATCCACCTCATGCGGATAGAAGCCTACCTAGCCCTTGGAGATGCTTGAGTTTATGACTCCAGATCTAAATAACATCCTGTATTTATACAAAACTTCTCAGTTTTATAGTATGTTCACTTTTCTTGATCCATACAATAACTTATGGAATAAATACAGTTATAGAAAAATAAACTGAGGCTTTGTTTAAGAGGCTCACCCAAGTGCTCGCTTCGGCAGCACATATACTAAGAGGCTCACCCAAGGACACAGTCAGAAGCTGAAGAAGCCAGGATATGAATCCAAGTCTTCTGGCTCTTCTGATATTTCTACTGAGCCCTGCTAACTCTTGTCCAAGATCAATTATTAAACTCTTCATTGGAGTAATGAACCCATTCAGATGAAGTAAACATCCTCTATTTGAAGCCTAAAGTGCTAGCATTGATATCTTAGATGAAACAATTTGTTTTATGTGAGAAATACTAAATGGCTGAGAAATAGGATATGGTTTCAAAAT
The DNA here is from genome assembly GCF_002201575.2 of Neomonachus schauinslandi. NCBI lineage: Eukaryota > Metazoa > Chordata > Mammalia > Carnivora > Phocidae > Neomonachus > Neomonachus schauinslandi. The sequence continues at coordinate 184,924,152 of NC_058404.1, forward strand.
CTGCCCCATAGAAAAATTTCTAGAAAGTTTCTTGGGATCATTTGTTTAGGTAGAAAAATAGCCAATTTCAAATTTCCACACCTAAAATTGAGCCTCTGTGTTTTTTCACGTGGTAGAATATATATCTGTTTCTCATTAGGTACTTGATTTTTTCCCAACTTAATGATATTTTACTTTGATCTGTGTTGAACCATTTACTTGTAGGTAGGTTTTTGGGGAATTTTTTCAGGGTCTGGTGGTACCACATGTGCAGGGATACCTGGGCATTGGTTGTGCTATCACTTAATAGGATTTTTTTCCCGATTCAACTTCATGATTCAGAAATAACATCTTGACAATAATTTCTTCATCTTTTTATTCATTTTAAGACCAGGCTGAATAAACACCTCCATAGCAAAATGGATATGAATAAACAATTTTTAAGAGAATATAGGTAAATTTCCAATAAGCATATGGGAAAAAGAATTCAACCTTACTAGATAGAAAGAAATACAAATTTATAACATGAAATTTCAACCAAATAACAATGATGTATTATTAATTTCCTACTAAATAGGCAGAGAATTTTAAAATTATCATACCCATTGTGTCCAAAATTTTGGAGAAACTGGTATCTTTATGCATCATTGGTATGAAACTAATTTGTCTGGAGGGGAAATAGTACTTGTAGCAAAATCCTTTAAAATGTAGAAATAGTTTAAACTGGTAATAAAATAACATAATTTAGAATTCATCATTTGGAAGTCATTAAGGGTGAACACAAATATGTATTTATAGGGATGGCAATCATCACAATGTATTGTATTAAGATAAAATAATAATAGATTGGAAACAAATTAAATTCTTAAATATAGTGTATCAGATCAATTATCAAATATCTATACACTTGAATTGCCATGCAGTCAGTGATATTGTAGGGGAATATTTAATGATACAGAAATATGTTCCAAGTGTAAGTAAAAACAAATTTCTGAAGATGTAGAACATATGATCCCATTTCTGTGTCCACACAAATACCTAAAGTTAGAAATGGATAGTAGGTTGCACTCGAAGATGTCAACCATGCCTATCTGGGTGATGGTAATATGGATGATGTGTGTGTGTGTGTGTGTATGTTTACTTTTTTTTCAAAATTCGTTTCAAAAATGTATATAACTGGGGCGCCTGGGTGGCTCAGTTGGTTAAGCGACTGCCTTCGGCTCAGGTCATGATCCTGGAGTTCCTGGATCGAGTCCTGCATCGGGCTCCCTGCTCGGCAGGGAGTCTGCTTCTCCCTCTGACCCTCCCCCTTCTCATGTGCTCTCTCTCATACTCTCTCTCTCAAATAAATAAATAAAATCTTTAAAAAAAATGTATATAACTTATATAATTAATAAAAATAGAATTGAGCATTTTAAAAACTGCCTGAATATTATTGTTTCTTGGTAATTCAATAAATCCCACTTTGAAAGGCACAATCCTATATTATGTTGATTCAGAATTATCAGGGACTGTTCAAAGGCAAGCTTCCATCACACCTTGCTTGGACCACCATAGTATATTCCTAACTGGCCATGTCATTCCACTGCTTAAAACTCTTCAATGACTTTCCAGTGCATTCAAAATAAAATCCAAATTGTTTACATGATTCTATTAGACCTGGTCCCTTGTCTGACTCATCTTATCTCACACCACCTTCCTTCCCTCCAATCACAATTACATTGTTTCTCCAACAAACTAAAAATCTTTGTGCCTTAGGGACATTGCACCTGCTGTTCCTCCCTGGAATGTTTCCCCCTTTCTCTCCCTACCCCAGGTTCTTTGCATGACTGGCTCTTTCTCACTTTCCACATCTCAGCTCAACTGTTACTTCCTGAACAAGGAGTAGTCATCTTCTGAAAAAAACCCTCTGTGGAATTAACCTGTCTTATAGCCGTTAGAGATCTTTTCACTACATCAAATTTTCTTGCTTTAGTTATTGTTTCATAGTTATTTAATACTGATTATTTCTGTAATACTGGTTTCTTTCCCTCAAAGTGTAAGCAGAGACCTGCTTGGCTCATTCACTATTACACTCCCTAGCAAAAGAAATGTGCTTTGTATGTGGAAGGTGTTGAATAACGACAAGAAAAGTTTGCCTCTGGGGATAGGAGAGTTTCTGTGAAGCGACACATCCGCATCCTTGGAAAGAACAGGAACTGAAGGGTGGCTCCAGATCCAAGGTGAGGACCTCAAGAGCTGGAGTTGGGGACATCTGCCCTTTGCCCAGGGGGCAGTGTTGTCACTCATTCCCCTCTTCTCAGTTCATCTCTATACTGACATCTATGATTTATGCAACTTTATGCAGCTTAGGTTCCTGACCCTCTACTAGTTCTGTATATTTTCCTTCCTTCAGAGTTTCTGCTGATTCATTTCTCATAATTTTGATTTGCATATAATTCCTCACAGTTAGAGATTGCTATAAAGGCAAATGGCCATATCACTATTTTGCTGCTTATTTCATGTATTTTAAAATACCTTTATTGACACCAGTATTAATTCCAGTATTTTAATAAAAATTGAAATGTGATTGCTATCAGCTTCTACATGAGTGCAACCAACATGAATATAATGCAAGCCACATATATAATTTTACATTTTCTAGTGGCCATATTTTAAAAAAGTAGAGGAAAACATGTGAAATTAATATCAATACTATATTTTATTTAAACAAATATTCCACAATATTTTTCAGCAGGCAATCAGCATAAAGATATTGAGGTATCTTTCATTCTTTTATTTGTACAAAGTTCTTGAAATCCAGTATAACTTTACACTGATGGCAGATCTTGCTTTCGATTAACCACATTTCAAGTGCTCAATGGCCATTTATGGTTGGAGGCTACTGCATTGAGCAATGATGCTTCTACTTTGTATCAGATTCTGTTCCACCTGAGGGAAGACTAAGGTTATTCTGGCCTTTTGGCTAGAGTATCCCCAGGGAAGGTGATTGAGAAATAGGGCCATCATTAAGATAAATAACAATGTTCATAGTGTTGAAAGAATGGCAGTGATGAGATCCTAAGAGATGGATTTGGTCTGATGAAGATAAAGGAGGAAAAAAAGAGGGAACCAATTACCAGGAGCAGAGAGATGGTTAAGCTTTAGGGAAATAGCTAGAAAGTGGGCCTGAGAGAGGTTCTCCACCTTTTTCCTGTCTTTTTTCTCTCCATCCCTTTACCTCACCCTCCTACTATTTTCCTTAAGGCACCTGCTACCATTTTAAGCCAACCCTATCAGGGCCTCCAGAATTTACTATGAACCCAAATAGATCCTGGTATGTATGAAAATGATTAATAAACATGAAGAAAGATGTTTACCTCAGAAAGAAGAATAAAAAAACATTAACAGAATGCCTGGGAAGAATTTTAAACAAGGAAGGAATATAGCTAGAACACTTTCAGAGTACCACTTGGTTCCATTAACCTCTTTGTGTACCTCTCAAGTTTTAAATCATTCAGATTTCAGATTTTTTTTAAATGGTGAAACAATGATATCAAAGAAGAAAAAGAGAAGTGTTTTAGTACTTAAAAGTATCATGATGCATTCAAATGTGGGCTAATAAAACTGACATTACCACCACTAATCTCAGCTGGCCTCTTGTCTCAACTCATTCCCATTGCTCAATGACAAATTCTCTCTGTACTTTTTCATTCAAATTCCTTAATGAAAAAAAAAAACAACTTACTGTCCCACTTTTTGCATTTGGCCAAATCCTTACTTGCTGCCCTATTTCTGGATGAACAATTCTTGAGTCAGGTCAACAGTAGTTCAACCAGCTGTGGTCAAGAGAGACAATGTGACTCCCATAGAGCTGTGGACAAGTAAGCATAGTAAATGATACATTTTTTGGCATATTTTTGCACAGGGCAATGTGAGTGGTCAACTGCTTAGCTTTCTTCAAGGCAGTACAGATTAGTAGGTGACACCATGGGTTGAGGTGGGAGGGAGCAGGGAGAGTCAGACTTCCTAGGCCCAAATATTGATACCACTGACAACCAGCTGAATGTACTTAGACAACTTACATGATGTCTCTGCAAATCTCCCATCTATATCACAGAGATACTAATAGTATCTATCTCTTGGTTGTTATGAGGACTGAGAAAATATATGAAAGTTATTTGAATAGAGCCTAGCCTGTAGGCTAGTGCTATATAGTATTACTTTTTCTTCTTTTGTTTATGCAGAGTTAACCATATAACCTTGGCACACTGTGCTCTTGTTAATCTTCCCAATAGCTATAACAATGGGTATTGTGATCACCATACAACCTACAAGGCAACCATGGGCTAAGGAAGTTTAAGTAACCTGCTTAAAATCACACAGTTAGTAAGTGGCAGGGGGTGGGAGCTGAAATGAAGGCTGACTAATTTCAAAGGACATTTCCTCTCTTTTACTAGAACTATCACTCTCCCAAGAGAGCATATATAGTACAAGAGTTGAATGTCAAGAGTCACCATACTTTAGGGAATTTTATTTCAATGGTATGTGGTTGATTATCCCAGAATATGTCCTCAGCATCTTATTTGGTTTCCATGAGGCCCCAATTCTAGCCCCGTGTTCTATTTATTTATGTGCTTAGGCTGCCAAAATGCATGACCTATCACTGATGCTCCTGTACAGTTGGGTCCCACTGCCATCAAGCCATCACTGATGTGTTGAAAAGGTGTGTTCTGGTTTGCTTTGCAGAGAATGAACTGATGCCTCTTTGAGCCAAGACTGGGCACGCTGCTCGAATAACATGGCTGTGGAACCCAATCAAAAGGACCAAGCTCTCGCCCCAGGGACCAGAGTGATAGAAGAGCCGGCAGTGTTCCAGCCATTCTCTGCCTGCATTGTAGTCTTGAAATGGTTTGCATGACTGTGCAGCTTGACCAAAAGCCTCCTGGATTTGCAAAATATTTTCTGTCATGCTTTGGATTTTTAAAAGAAGAGCCAAGCTTTGAACGGTACCCCCAAAGATAGACTTTGCTTTTGGATCTTTGGGAAAGAAAACACACACCTGTGTAGAAAAGTGTGAATGTATCACATTTAAGGGTAGAGCCATTATAAACGTTGGTGCTGCTAAATTCTGAAAATCAGGACTTGGAAGGGAATGCCTCCTCTGCTGATTGCACTGTAACTGGTGCAGCTATAATAGGCTCCAGACACTACTAGAATAGCAGATATCTGTGTGTGACTACAGAGGAATATATAAGAAAGAAAAAGACAGATGGTGTACTTAGGTGCACTTAAGTCTGATTGCATGAGTTGATAATGAATGTTTAAATATGGCACTCCCATAAAATCAGATACCTGTAGACAATACTGGAATAACTACAGACTTGCTAGGGGGGAAAAAAATGAAGTTGTGGATTCTAATTTTTGTTTTTGTCATTATTATGATTGTCTATTTATTTGTATGGGAATTTTCATAACTTTCTCTCAGCCTAATCATAAAACAAAAAACACAATCAGTAGCATAGACAAAAAGATTCTTCGAAATAAAAAGAAACTTAGAAAATTATTTCTGAGCTGTGGAAGCTCACGGCCAGATATGTAAGATGGCAAAGGTCAAACAACTCAGTGACAGAGTAAGGACTAAAAGCCATGTCCCATATGTCCCTGCCATTCACTGTTCCCTCTCAAAACACCGTGCTTTCTCTCCAGGAAGATTATATTAAAACATTGTAAACCAAGCAAGAATCGTAAACAAACCACAACCAACATTGTTCAAAAGGGGATAGTCATCTACCCCAATGAACTGCTTTGCTTTACATACTTTATTGGCCCCAAACCAGATTAAGTAAGATTTTTGAAAACCTTAATAAAAGTTGGATTTTAGAGTTTGCAAATATGCACTCAATTTTCCTAAGAGGCCCCAATTTTAACACTATTCCTGCGTTTGCTGTCCAAACAGTTCTTCAGTGAGATTATTAAAATTACAAAGAATAAAAAGGCCAAGATTTTGTTTAGGTCTGACACCAAAAGATGACTCTGGCACCAGGCGGACCAAAGAAGGGTGCACACTTCACATGTGCATAGGGATGGCAAGGGTACTGAGGGACCTAATCCCGATCTGAAATGCATGGTCCGAGTAGAAAGTAGACATCGATCAGAAGCTGTAAATAAATTGGACCTGGCACCTTAAGTGCCTTAAATGTTTGAAGTTAAACCTTAAATCGCATCCTTATTCTTAAAGGAAGCGGGTGAGCCTCCCATCAAAGAGACTGGTGGCATAATCAAGATGAGTAATGCTGCCAGATTTTGCAAGGACTTCACAATCTGAGTAGGAAAGATAGTCCCTGGCGCTGGGAACACTAAAAGTCCACGTGTCACTTATCATGAACGGGAATCTGGGTGGTGAAAGATACACATACTTTAAAATCAGACCGTGCTGACATATATTGGAAACTTTTTGCATGGTGGTGAGAATGCTTTCCAATCACTCTCTCAAAACCGGGCCACATTGGGCTGTTGAAGATTTTGAAAATGGCTCAACAAAGAGCAAGGAAAAGGACAGCTGCACATACAACTTAAAATTAGTTACAATTCTTAATTTTTACATCATATAGCTGTATAAACATAACTATAAAATTACTTATAATTCCCACATGAACAGGGACATTTAGTAAACAAATATTATACAAATGTCAGCTCTCTAGCTTCCAAAGGGTTTCTTCTTTTTCAACCCATCAAAATGGCAAGATGACTATTAATTACAATTTGTGAGGTTGAGGTTGAACACTGTAATACTTGTACACATTCATACCAGACTGCAGGAGAGGAAGCAATGCCATCAGCAAAAAAGAAATTTTGAAAAATTCTGGAAATCAGAAAGCGTGTGGAATCAGAATGACAGAAATTAGAACAGAGAGGGGCGCCTCTGGGTGGCTCAGTTGGTTAAGCTTCCAACTCTTGGTTTCGGCTCAGGTCATGATCTGAGGGTCATGAGATTGAGCCTTGGGCTCCAGGCTCAGCGCAGAGTCTGCCTGAGATTCTTTCTTCCTCCCTCACCCTTTCCCTCTTCTCCTCTTCTTTCTCTCTTTCTCTCTCTCTCAAATAAATAAATAAGTAAAATCTTAAAAAAAAAATTAGAATGGAGAAAATCCTAACTATGGAAGGAAAAGCAGTTCTTGCCATTGTGGACCAGGAGAAAGCTCAGCTCAGGAGTAAGGTGCAGAGAGAGTAGCCAGTGGGACAATTATGTAAGTGGAAAGAGTGAACACTTGACTATGGAGGAGTTGGTCCAGTTATGCTCCTCCTATGATATACTATAATGGCGGCCCCTTGCAGCAAATGACTCACCTAAAAGTAAGAGGTGTTCTTGATGAGGGTTTCTAGCTATGTGTCAGGCAGAGCTGGTACACCAGAGTATGTTATGATTTCAGACCTTCATAATGAATAATAATAATAATGGTAATAAAGGAAAAAAGAAAGGTAGGTCCACTCAGTACTGAAAGTGTGAAGGCACTGATAAAGTTTTAATGCAGAGTGAAGTGTTCCTTCTGGCAGTTATTGGGGAGGGGCAGATCAACCCACTAATTATAAGGGAAGACAGCTTGCCCATAAATCCAGCCCACTAAGTATAGCATCCATTCATATCATTCAGGGGAGAGAAGAAAAGAGAGAAATTATAAAGAAACTCACCTTAAATGAGGAACTTCACATAAACTACTAAGAAAAAAAATGTTTAAAAAATATAATTTTAAAGGTGAGTTGAAAGGAATGATTTTTCCGGAATATATAAATGACCAAACTGATTCAAAAGGAGGGAAATAATCTTAACAGACTGAAAATTATAGAAAAAAATTTAAAAGAATCAAGATCTCATCCTAACTCCCCACCAAAGGCGATAAACCAAGACAGATATACAGGTGAGAGTCATCAATATGTTATAAGCAAATAAATCCCTTATTTCTGTAAAAACCAATCACAGATCTTAGGATAAAATGCAGAGCTTCTCAACTCCTTTTGTAAAGCTAAGATAATCCTTATACCAACACTGGAAAAAGATGGATTTTTTAAAAAAGATAAAAGATAACTAGTGTCTAATCACACCTATATAGACAGAAATTCTAACTTAAAATTTAGCAAACTAGATTCAATAACTTATTAAAGGGTTATTTCATGATTCAGTATAATGCGACCAAAATTATTTTAAAAGAGGAAATGTCCATTATATGTTAAGTTATAATTGGTCTATCCTTGTGAGCTGTATAAATATAATATTATTTTCTACATTTGCCATGATGTAAAGAAGTTTGGGACACCTCAGTTTAACCCAAAATGCTTGATGCATAATCATAAGTAAAGCACAATTTCATTTATGTTAGAAAATGTGTATGTGCCATGTGAATGTGTGTGTGTGTGTGTGTTTAAAAATAGATAAAATATCTGGAAGAATAACATTGGTATAATAAAAATGGTTACTATGAGGGAATCATTCTATTTTTACTAAATGTTATGTCTCCTGCACATAGCAAAGTCATTATCACATAGAACTTTCTTTGTTAAATGAATAATTTAAATAAATTTAGTTGGAGCAAACCACAACTTCCACTTTTTATTATAAATATCTATAGTTTGAATATTTCTAAGTGAACATATATTTAATTGTATTAAAATGACATATTAAAGCTATAAGTGTACATACACATACATACACACATGTAAGAATATAGCTATTATTTCCTAATGGTCATTCATTAACAAATATTGTTGAGAAAGTATCATGTGCCAGGCATTGCAGCAGATGCTCAGTATCACTCAGTGAACAAAACCAACAAAATAGATTTCAAATTTAGCTATATATATATATATATTTATAGTTGATAATTATGATTATTTAATCATTTATTAATCCATCAAACTGATTGATCACTTAATCTATGTCAGATAGTTTGTTAAGAGAAATATATTGAATCTTATAAAAATAAAAGTTCTCCGAATTATATTTTCCTATATGTATATGAGGGAAATCCACAAAAATCAGCTAGGAAAGTGAGTATTCATTGTTCTTCATAACTGGGCAAATTCACTGGCATATATATTAGGATTTTTGTTAAAAAAAAACAACATGAGTCAATTCTAAAAAGGATGATAAACTGCTTATTATCTATATAAACAAGAAAAGTGCAAAACTATCTAACAAAGGGGAAATGGATTGAAGGACATTGAGTTTGGAATCAGATTGACCTGATTGTAAAAGCTGTATTGTATGTGAGCGTATTTCTGGAGTGCAGGATTTAATGCACCACAAAGGGCATAGGAGGCTGTGCCAACAAGCCACTAGAAGGGCTCGTAGAAGCTTGGAGAATGTTATGATGCACATTAAGTGAAGTAGAAGTAACTATAACTCTCATGGCACACCATGGAAGAAGAGCTCAAAAAGCTCCAAGAAGTGGGCATGTTAGAGCAGAGGTGAGCCTGAAAAACCACTGGGTAATTATCTGCCATGGTGCAGCCCAGAAACACTTTGTTTAACAAATTGATAAAGGGTTTACTGGAGAGAAGGATATCAGCATGAGAAGAACCTCAGTGATGGTTTTCCTCTGAGGACTAGTCTTGATATTTGGAGATATTACACAACTGGTTTCTTATAATGTTGAGAATGGTAGGGTCCCCCCCCCCCCCCCAAAAGAAAAAAAAAGCCAGATGGCAGTGCTTAATTCTCAGAAGCCAAGGGGGTGTAATTATCATAATGAACAGCAGGGTTGGCGTCCCAACCAGGAGGGCCTGACGTATAGAGAGCTGTGAATATTGTAAATAGAACAATAGCCAAAAGCCTAGTCCATGATCTCTTGCACAGCTCCTAGATAGAAGCCAATTTTCACCTCTGGAATCTAGTGACCGAAGATGAGGCTAGATCTTCAGGAGAAAAGAACCTCGAAAATATGGCAAGTATAAAATTTTCCCAGTACTTCCCCTAGGGGCCTTCAACCATTTACAACAAGGGGAAGGGAATATCCAAATATTTCAAGAATAGAGGATCCAAGTTAACATTGAAACCTGGGATTCCAGGTTTCACAACTTACCTGGTGAAGTTGAAGCCCACAACAGCCAAAGAATAAATGGCATTTTGGCCCAGGCCTGGCTCACAGTGTGTCCAGTGGGTCCAAGACCCACCCAGTGGCCATGACCCAGTCCCTGAATGTTTAATTGGAATTGACATACTCAGTTATTATGTTCCATATTGGCTCCTTAGCTTGTAGAATAAGAGCTATTGTAGTAAAGCTGGCCAATTAAAGCTTCTGAAACTGAACCTCTCTCTCCCGAGAAAATAGCTACTGAAAAAAAAAAATTAGGAAAATGGCAGAAATGGGTGCCACCTAAAGACCTAGAGAATACAGAGTAGTGGATCTTATCATATCTTCATTTAACTTACCAGTCTATACCTTACAAAAGTCAGATGAATTCTGAAACATAATGGTAGGTGACTGCCAGTTTAATTGAGTAACAGTACCAGATGTAGTATATTTGCTAGAAAAGATTAAAATAGTCTTGAGTAGGGGCACCTGGCTGGCTCGGTTGGAGGAGGATGTGACTCTTGATCTCAGAATCATGAGTTTGAGACCCACACTGAGTGTAGAGATTAATTAAATAAATAAATAAAAATAAAACAGCCTCAAGTACATGGCATTCAGCCATTGATCTAGTAATGATTTTTATCTTTTTCCCTCTCCTCCCTATCAAAAATAAAAACAGTCACATAAAGGAGATAACGATATACATTTATAGCCTTGACCCAGAGCTATGTGAAAACTCTCCTATGTTCTGTCAAAATACAGACTGGAGAAAACTGCACTGTCTTGACATACCTCAGAATATCACACTTGTCCATTCTATAATGACATCAGGCTATTTGGGATGAATGAGCAAGATGTGCAAGGATATTAGAAGCCTTAGTAGGAAACATGCACTCGAGAAAATAGGAGAGAATATGATAAAGATTCAGGGGACCAATATATCAATGAACATTTTAGGATTCCAGTGGTCTGGGACATGGTGCAATGTAACTTCCAAACTAAAAGAGACAGATGATTGTATTTCCTACCTGTGATGAAAGAAGCAGGTAGCTTTAGCTTCTGGAGACAGCCAATACCACACATGGGAACCTTGCTTAAATCCATCTCCTGGATGACCCAAAAGGCAGTCATATTTGAGTGGGGCCCAGAGCAAAAAAAGCTTCTATAACAGGTTCAGGCTCCATGCCATTTGGATCCTATGACCTGGCTGACTCTATAGCATAAATGGTATTAGTGCTGATAAAAGACACTATGTGGAGTTTATGTTAAGGTTTAGGGATGAGGATTTGGCTCATTCCACCTAGTAAAACACCCAGGCAAGCCAAAGGTGCTCCCCAAAATAGAGAACAATTTAATTGAGTAGCATAGGAAAGAAATTACGATGTACTGCAGCAGGAAATAAATGCCGACGTACTTCAGAGTTGCCTAAGAGCTTAAAACCCTAATTATTTTGGACAAGTAAGAAACTTTCAGAACTTTAGTTTACTTATCTGAAAAATTGTATTGATTTTGAAACACAGTGCTAGTGGAAACAGCACAATTTAGTTATAAAAGTCAGACAGAATTCTGCATCCATGAGGATTCAAGTTAACTACAATGTTATGTTGTGTATCCCCACTATATAGCACATTATTCCATTTAAGCCTCTATAAATACTCAGCATAGATATGATGATCCCAAATGAGCAAATGTGGAATCCAAAGTTTTGGGAAGTTAAGTAAGTAGACAAAGTCATAGAGTTGATACCATTTGAATGGCTGATTGTTCATATAGTTGTTCAACTTCCTTTCCTGCTGAGAATCCATTCTTGATGATTGGAGAATAAATCCTAGTCATCAATTTCCCATGTATATGTTTGACTTCGTATATTTCAAGCTCCACTAAATGCTTTCAAAATCACAGAAAAATAGGGACGCCTAGGTGGCTCAGTTAAGCGTCTGCCTTTGGCTCAGGTCCTGATGCCAGGATCCTGGGATCGAGCCCTGCATTGGGCTCCTTCCTGGGCGGGGAGCCGCTTCCCCCTCTGCCGGCTGCTCCCCCTGCTTGTTCTTTCTCTCTCTGACAAATAAATAAATAAAATCTTTTAAAAAGTCACAGAAAAATAATTGCTATATATTCATTTCTTTATTAACCAATACACATAGGCTCTGCTTCCTGATTTGTCTGGTTCTTGGTAATTATGTGAGAGAGGGTTACTTTAAACAACAATGATAGTAGCAACAATAGTAACAATAACAACAAATGTGTTGAATGCATTTTGTGTGCATGCTACTGTTCTAAGGAATTTTCATGTATAATTCATTTATTCTTCAAAATAGTTATCAGAAGTAGGAACAAATAGCATACCTATTTAATATTTGTAAAAATTGAAAACAGCTTTAAAAACCTGATTTGAATTCATACATCTAGAAAGTGGCAGAAATGGGTTTTGAGCTACTATCCAGCAGCTTTGACCATACTCATAAACACATGCTATATAGCAGAAATGACTGCCAAATTGGGTAAAACCTAACTCTATGAAATTCTGAATAAACTCTCAGTTCTCTTTAAGTTTACTTTCTCTGCTCTTCAAATGGTACTGCTGGCTTAGAGTGGTGGGATCAGCATTACGTAGAAAAAAGGGCAAGAAATTTGTACCTTATTCCCAGTTTTGCTATTAATGGCTGTGGAACCATGATCAAGTCATTTAATCTTTTTTTTTTTAAAGACTTTATTTATTTATTTGAGAGAGAGAATGAGATAGAGAGCATGAGAAGGGGGGAGGGTCAGAGAGAGAGGCAGACTCCCTGCTGAGCAGGGAGCCCGATGCGGGACTCAATCCCGGGACTCCAGGATCATGACCTGAGCCGAAGGCAGTCGCTTAACCAACTGAGCCCCCCAGGCGCCCGCAAGTCATTTAATCTTATGTGACCAAATTTTCTCCTGTGTAAATAGCTATCAGTGTTACTACCTCTCCGGACTGTTTTAATGATTAAATGGGCTAATGTTTGTAAAACATCTGTACAGTGTCCCCCCATCCCTTACAACAAACAAGCAAAAAGCAAGCAAACAAAAAACACGAGTGATTTCTAGGGTTGTTGGAGTAACGGACCCTATGTCTGTGGGGTCATGAAAAGCTAACTTTAATCAGACATCGATTGAGATTTTGGTCCTTAATGACATTTTAAACATCTCTGGGGCAGTCACAGTAGTTAGAAATATGCATAAAGATTTAGATGTGGAAAGGGATTACACTGTCTTGCTTTTTATAGCCTTGTAGGTTTCCCAGAATACCTCTTTTCTTTTTAAGTCTATAGTGAATTAAACACCAGATCTTTTTTTTTTTTTTTCATTCATTTCTTCTTCTCATATCAGCACCATGATTCCTCTTTGGAGAAACACCAATCAGCTCCTCTTAGCACATGGAATTTTTAGGAGGGAGGGCTCATTTTGCTTTGAGCTCCAAGGGTGGCAGTTTGAGTGGGGCATTAGAGGTGACCCATGTCTGACCAGTGGGGTAATCACATGCCTGTGGCCATGGTGATTGGTCCAGAGATGGACATATGAACTAAGCCAGGCCAGTCTGAGTCAATAAAACTCATCCTGGACTTCTTTCCAAACTACTAGGACAGAAACATACTTTTTCTACTGAGGTTCCTGAAAGGATAGGATATTAATATAACCTTGGGGCTGCTGACAGCCATCTTGCTATCATGAGTGAAGACTGCCTGACAGTGGAACCAATCCAGACGAAAACATAGTTAAGAGATAGCTGAAGATTGAGTCCTAAGGATACCATTGATTTCATGTGAACCCATCTGTTTCTGAAGCCAGAATATGACCAAAATTCTCAGTTACAGGGCCAACACATTATCATTTTTCCTCTAAACTAGTAAAATTGGTACTATATCACTTGCCACTAAACAATACAAAGATAGTTATTCTCTTGAATTCCAAGTGTTGGAACTGCCAAGCGCATTTAAAATGCTCAGCACCATTGGCAGCAAATATTCCAAGCTTTTTAGACTGCTCAGCTATACTCTCCATGCCTGTTTCAGTTGAGTGCTTGCTCTCAAGATCTAACCAGTGAGCAGCTTTGCCCAACTTCTGGTCTCGCCTCTCTGTCTTTCCCTTAAGAATCTGAATATAGCATTTGAGCTCTTTATAACAGAATGGCAAGATTGTTTTGCATAAACACACATGACTTCCTCCAACACATTCCCAAATGAGTCCTCTCCATCAGTGCATAGAGATGCCCATGGCATATGGCTCCAACTACACCATTACATTCACTCCCTACAGAGAATCTCTGGGTCAGCTCCGGGAGACAGTAATTACTCCTTGCATGGAAGTAGCTGTTTATCACTCAGGGGCTTTTGTAATTGATGTTTCTTACACCAGTGTTTCTTTCTTTTTAGAGATGCCTCAGAGAACTGCAGACTAACTTCTTTAAGTAACATTTGCTTTTTTTGTTGTTTATTTATTTAGTTTTTTTTTTTTTTAATTTTTTTTTTATTTATTCATGAAAGTCAGAGAGAGAGAGAGAGAGAGGCAGAGGGAGAGAAGCAGGCTCCCCGCCCAGCAGGGAGCCCGATGCGGGACTCGATCCCAGGACCCCGGGATCATGACCTGAGTCGAAGGCAGACGCTTAACCATCTGAGCCACCCAGGCGCCCCTATTTATTTAGTTTTTTAAGCAAATATCATCTTATGATGAATTTGGTCCATTATCACAAAGACCCTGGATTCACGTCAGACTCATTGCCTTGATAATGATAGATAACCTCTTGAAAAGTGTCACTGGATATTTTGGAAAAAGGAACCCTATTTAATTGTTTAAAATTATAACATTATCTCCTGAAAGTTCAAGTAGCTCTTCAGCATGAATATCAAAAAATTCATATTATAGGCAAAATACTTACTTTCTTTGGCTTTGAAGACTCACCTTTTCATTTTTTTTAGGCAAAATACCATGTTGCTTCAAAATATTAACACAAGAAAATATCATTTGTTCCCACTGCTTTAGAATAATGCATTTAGCATTCCACAGACTTGAGGCTCATAATAACCGTGCAAGCTGAAATTACCAGGGCAGCTTCTTAGTTGGCCTAATATGAGTGTAGAAGAGGAAGTTTTAAGCACGTGCCCATCTGATAGAGGACCTTATTTGAAGAACATTATAGCTAAATTGGAGAGAGCATAGGGCAACAGAAATGATAAATGGAATGGAAGGGATTACTGAACATATGAGAAGAGATTAAGAAAAATGGGGTTGTTTAGTCTTAAAAGAAGATGAGTCTGAGGTGAATTGATTGAGGAATTTGAGCTAGCTAAGGGCCACAATGCAATTAAGTTTGATCCATTGAAGGTGTACCTTTAAGCAGAAATGTATGAAAGGCGAATTAAAGGGCGCTTATTTTACGGAAAGTGTGGTGATAAGCAAAGAAAGGACTTGCAAGTACTAAGCTAAAATAAAATTATATTATCATACTCAAGAAAATATTTGTACTGGTTAATTGAAGACTCATATAAGCAAAGGAGAAAGACAATGGGGATAAGCATACAAAGACACGGCATGTTTTTTAGAAGCAAAAACACTTCTATTTATTATTTTCCACTTATAATGGAATTAAGATGTTTGGGTTGAATTTTTATTTATTCACATACTATCTACTTGACCCTGAGCCTTGGTTTCCTCATTTGCCTCAAAAGAGGCGACAAAGTGAATATTTGCAATTTCTTTTTTTTTAAGATTTATTTATTTATTTGAGAGACAGAGAGAGCATGAAGTGGGGGAAAGGGCCGATGGAAAAGCAAGCTTCCCACTGAGGAGGGAGCCTGATGCAGGACTTGATCCCAGGACCCTGAGATCATGACCTGAGCTGAAGGCAGACACTTAACCAACTGAGCCACCCAGACACCCTGCACTGTTTTATTAGATATAAAAAAACTAAAGAAAATGTGTAAGTCTACCATTTAAAGTATAAAATATTTGTTATATATGTAAATGTTATATTCGCCAAAACCTTTTCCCAATGTAAATGTGACCAAACACAGTTGTGAGAAAAAATATACGTTGTAGAATGCGCTTCGTAAAGAATTCAGATAATTTACTAATTCTCTCTATTTTGTTCCAGAACAGCATGGGATAGCAACCAAAAGTACATAAAATAAACTAAAGTATTCAAAGTAGGTGTGATGGGGGGAAAGTCAGGAACATAAAATGTATTGAGGGAAAAAGGCTAACTCATGTGAGGTTAATATGGATAGACTGCAAACTTTTTTCTAAGTTGCTCTAACCAAATGGAAAAAACAAAACCAAAACCTGAGAGTTATACAACATAGTAAATTCAGAATAAAAACAGACAAACCAATATGGCAAAGAACAATTACTCTTGACATTATGGCCAAATGAGTATGTTTTCTGGGTGCTGTTCTAGAGAGTGAATACCACTATCATAATGAACAAGTTCCTTGACAACGTGCCTAACAATGTGCACACAATAATTTTCACGGGACTCTTTATTTTAGTGCTCATCAGTGTAAATATTTGGCATAAAACCAAAACCTAACGCAACAAATGCGGTTCTGAGTATTGTATAAATTGGTTAAAATACCCAGTTACTTTTGAACTTCAATAATACATCTTATTCATTCATTTAATCAGTCACTCTACCAATTCACATTGTCTGCCATTTTCCGATTTAATTAAATCTCTAATACATATAGAAATAAAATGTAGTCCTAGACCTTTAGTCACTTCTGCTTCTGAATTTAATGGAATATCTGGTATAGAGCTAAACTTCTTGACAGACCAGCTATAAAATCTGAATTAAAAAACACAGAAAAAAACAATTATTTGAAGGTAATAGAGAACAACCAGGCAGGGAGATATTTCTAAGAGTCTAAAAAACTAAATCAAAATTAAGGAGTTTTATAGCAAATAAATAAAATTTATTTATTTTTAAATAAAAACCCACAGTTTTATAGCACTTGGGTTACCCAAAAATAAAATTTGGAGTTATAAAGGATGAGAAGCCTAGGTAAACAGTCCAATTTTTCTTGAGAGCCTGGAAGAGCTGTACCCTGGGAACAAGGGCAAATACTAATAAACAGGCCTTGACTGACTAAGGTGATATGATCATATTCAAGCTTCTGTCCAGAAGAACAATAAATTCTATGAAAGATAACATCATCAAAATCTTTAAAATTGTTGTTATGCAATATATAGAATTCAATTAAATAAGTCCTATAAAACAAGCAAATGACCAAAAACAGAAGAATAAACACAAAACATAGAAAAAAGACCTTGGTTAAAACAGCTATTAGAGTTATCCAACAGAAACTTCACGATAACTAAGATTAATGTGTTAAAAATAAAAGATGAAAAATATTGAAATTAAACTAAATATATGAGAGAAATCAAATGGAAATTTTGTGCTAAATAATAAGTTAGCAGATATTAAGAGATTAATAGATTTTTTTTAGTGGAGAATTAGACACAGTAGAAGATAAGATTAGAGAATGGGAAAATAGAACAATAGGAAATATCCAGATTGAGGCACAGAGAAAAAAAAAATGCAAAATACAAAAAGAGCATAACAACCCCCTAAAATGTAATAACTATGTCTCACATACTTGTATCTTGAGTCCCAGAGTAGGGGAGAGAAAGAGAAAAAATGGGGCAAAAATATTTTTTGAGCAGATGCTGACATTTTTCAAAACCAACATGAGATATAAGCCACGGATTTTAAGAGTTTAGGGAAACCATAACAGGGTAATTATAAAGAAAGATATATCTGGGCACATGATAGTATAATTTAAAAAAAAAAAGGTAAAGACAAATAGAAAACTTATAGGCCAAAGAACAAAAGACACATTATTTTCAAAGGAAGAGTTATACAGATAAGAAATACAGTTGAATTTTAAATAGAAATGATGAAGCCAGAAGATAATGGAGTGACTTTTAAATGCTAAAAGAAAATAATCACCAACCTGGAATTCAAATGCCACCAAAAATGTGCCCCCAAAATAGAGTTGAGGTAAAGGCATTTTATTTTTTTTTTTTAAGATTTTATTTTATTTATTTGCCAGAGAGTGAGAGAGAGAGCACAAGACAGGGAGAGAGGCAAAGGGAGAAGCAGACTCCCTGCTCAGCAGGGAGCCTGATGTGGGACTCAATCCCAGGACCCTGGGATCATGACCTGAGCTGAAGGCAGATGCTTAACCGACTGAGCCACCCAGGCGTCCCGAGGTAAAGGCATTTTAAACTGTATTAATATTTTATTGTGGCTGGAACAAATTACTACACATTTGGTGGCATAAACATTATAAATTTATAATCATCTTAGAGTTGTATAGATTGGAAGTCCAACACCAGTCTCAGTGGACTACAATCCAAGTGTTGGCAGGGCCAACTTCTTTTCTAAAGACACTAGAGAAGAATCTATTCCTTACCTTTTCAAGATTCTAGAGGCCACCTAAATTTCTTGGTTCTGGGCCCTCTTGCTCCATCTTCAAAATTATCAACAGTGGGCCAAGTCTTTCTCACACTGCCATCCCTTTGGTTCCCTGAAGTTGGGAAAGATTCTCCACTTCTAAATATACATACTATTAGATTGGACTCTCTGGATAATCTATGATGATCTTCTCATTTTAAGGTACAAAACCTTAGTCACATTTGCAAAGTCTCTTTTGTCATGATAGGTAACATATTGTAACATATTCACAAGTTCTGAGGATTAGGGTGTGAACACACATGAAGGCCATTATTCTACCTACCACACCAACAAAAACTTTGAAAATCTATTTAGCAGACCTTCACTAAAATAAATACTAAAAGGGATTCTTCAGGAAGAGGGAAAGTGGTTCTAATAATAACTATGATAATGTAGAAAGAAACAAAAATCATCAAAAAGGGTAAATATATGGGTAAGCATAACTGTTTAAAATGATATCTTGAGGAATTGAAATACATAGAGAGTTCAGTGATGTGCTGGAGTTAGCTTGCACTAGCTTGCAAGAACTTACTGCTAAATTTTCAGTAATTCTGGAAGTTGGTTGTTAAACACATAAAAAAGTAATAAATAATCAAAACTCAACACCTCTTAATTATTGTACTACATTTTATTTTATCCATATTGCTGAGATTATTTATGTCTATTGTATATATATGATGAAAATAATATGTATAATGGTGTACATGTGTACATATTTTTTAAAGATTTATTTATTTATTTTAGAAAGAGAGAGACAGCACATTCAAGTAGCGGGAAGGACAGAGGCAGAGAATTTTCAAGCAGACTCCCTGCTGAGCATGGAGCTGGCTGCAGGGCTTGATCCCATGACCCATGAGATCATGACCTGAGCTGAAACCAAGAATCAGATGCTTAACTGACTGAGCCACCCAGGTGCTCCCAAATGTACATATTTTTCCAACATACATTCCATGAAGCCATGTTGTAACTTGGAGATGGCTGTCATGAGAGTATTTACACCATGAAGATTGGCAAATATTACAGATCAGGGCTTGATTTAGTTTTTGTTGATTGTCTAGAAAGCAAACTAGAAATGTTAATTATGCAGATTAACTGTTATCCAGTTTAGTAAAGAAGTTGCTCATGTCAATGTGTCAAGCTGACCTTTAACTTCATTATCTTCATTGCATCACACATGTTAATATAACTAAGATATGAACCCATTTATATCTAAGTATACTTATCAAATTCAACCACACTCTGAGTAAGGATATAAGAGTTTTTAAAAATCCAATGTAAGCATTCTGTGACAATCATTTGGCTATTTGAAATTTATAATAGAGAGGATTGTATATTTTATTTTTATCTGTAGACTTGGTGTTACTTTTTTTTAATCAGGAAGAAGAATAGTAAACTAATATATGTGTATATGCGTACATTTTCCTCAGATAACCAGTTGCTAAACATTTATTGTTACATACTGGTATGTATGTCCTGAATTAGGTTCAAAATATAGAAGTAGCACAAAAGGTGAAGTTAAGATGCTATTATTTGCAATTTCTGAGAGGCAGTAAAAGTTATTAATTATAAGGTCAAGAATGCAAATTGTAATTTCTAGGGTCGCCACTTAAAGAATAGTAAATAACAACTTAATAGAATGGAAGAAAATAACCAAAATAGATACTCCTTCCCCAAAAGAGTAAGATATTTCATCTATTTCTATTTCATGCAATTACTGATATATTTGAAATCAAAAGAATCATCTCATTTTTTGTTTGTTCATTTAGTACAACTAATTTTATCCTTTTTCAAAAACTTTTATTTTCTCTGTGTATCTGGTTAGCATCTTAACAAAACTGTTAATATTTCTATATGTAGATTTGTAGCCTGACTTTTCAGTACATGTTATATTGCATGCCATTAAATATTCTTGGAAACATCATTTTTAATGGCTACATAAAAACCTCATTATATGTACTATTATTTATCCTCTCTTATTGGTTGATATTTTCTTTTTTATGAGCTATTATGGGTAATGCTATAAGGAACATCCTTTAACCACTGCAGGCAGTATAAATTAGCACAACCTTTCTGAAAGTCAATTAGCAATATGTATGAAGTGCTTAAAACAATTCATACTTTTTTATTCTATTCCTTGAAATATACCCCATGGGAATAATCAGATATTTGCCAAAGAAATGTGTGGAAAAGGATGTTCCTTTCTCACTATGGTTTCTTCAACATTGAATCTTACTACTTAAAAATACCTTTGTCAGTTTTTAAAATTGAAAATGTAGATCTCATTGCCATTTGATTTGAATTTCTTAGATTACTATCAAGCTGAATAGTACTGTGAGTTTATTAGCCATTTACATATCTTCTGTGAATTGTTGGTTGATGTCACTTGCCTTAATTTTCAAATGCTTTTTCCTTTTTAAAAATGTCCCCATATTTTCATGATGAGCAACTGATCTATGGAACTGCATATGCCAGTATTAATCAATCCATTAAACATTTACTAAGAATTCCAACTTTTAGACTTGTAAGGAAGACAAAAAATATAATACCCTAAGGAATCCATAAGGTTAGTGGATAGTTGTTGATTCATCGGATAACCTAATTCAGTTCATGGTAGAGTATATGACTAAGAGTGAAATGCCTATCATGGACAGTAATTGTACAACCCAGGAAATACTAGTAATTGGCAAATGGGGTATGCCTTGAGCCTTGAAGGAAGAATAGTGTGTACACTGAGGGAAGCAAGTTGAAAACAAGTGGAATGAAGACAGAATATATGTGTGTGGGTGAGTAGAAAGAGTGGGATTTGTGGTGTGATATTTTTAGCAGATGAGTTGATGCCAACATTAATTGAGATAATTGGTGGCATTAGACATGTGACTTGATTTAGCATCTAATAATTTGTACTTCCTTTCCACTCAAAATTTACTTTAAGATCCTCTATTGGGGTGAAAGACAGCAATAATAAAAAGGAAGACAATGAGGACCGCAACAAGAGAAGAAGACAGTGTGCCCACCAGAGGGGGTGCCATCTGCAAGTTATTTTAGTGTCGGCACTAAATAAGGAAGGCTGGGGGAGGATCCCTGGAATAGACACCACACACAATAAGACACTCTAGAAATGTATAAATCAAATAAGTGATTGGATGTACCTCTTCCTACTATAGAACGAGAGGATTTTTACAGACTTCTCTTGGGATCACAGTTTTTTTTAGATTGCCCAAGCAATTTAACCGTTTTCCTCCCAACAGTTCCTGTTCTCTTGAAGACAGACAGCAAAATAGTTCTAAATGTTCACATTGTAAAGAGAATAATTTTCAAAAGCAATCATTTTGGAGCTTCCTCTTACTTGGTACTGAACTTGCCCTCCTGCTGTAAAAAACAAGGAAACTGGTCAAAATGGGAGAAGCATTGGAAAACAGGCAGTGTAGGACAGAGGGGGAAACAAATGATGTGAGTGCTACAATTGTCTGGGCTCTCTACATGGAAGTGCTTTTCTATACTGTAGTTCAGAGAAGGGTACCTAGCACCCGACTAGCAGGACGCTATAGTCTCACTGAGTGGAGAAAAAAACATCCGAGGGCCTGTTAAAATGCTAAATCAAAAGTTATTGCTTCTCCTCTCTCACTTATGGCTTCCCCCCTTAGGAAAAAAACATTATTGGGCACTCAGTGTTTCACTCTCCACCATTACCTCTTCTTACTTCCTTTCCCCTGGTTCACTCATCTCAAAGTACCCAAGCTTCTGAATTTCCAAGTTTTTCTCAAATGAGCCAGGCTCTTTTCCTTATTTTCCTATTTCCTTTTCCTGAAACTCCCTTCGTAAGACCCTCCACCTCTCTGCCACCATATACACATGGATTTTTTTTTTTCTTTACTTCATTCAGATCTCTGTTCAATTCTTATCTGTGCAGATAGACCCTCCATGGCCATCATTTATAATGTACCTTCCTCCAACTCATCATTTTCTTTTTTTTTTAAGATTTTATTTATTTATTTATTTATTTATCAGAGAGAGAGAGAGTGAGAGCGAGCACATAAGCAAGGGGTGCAGCAGGGAGAAGCAGGCTCCCTGCAGAGCAAGGATCCCAATGCAGGACTCCATCCCAGGACTGTGGGATCATGACCTGAGCCAAAGGCAGACGCTTAACCAACTGAGCCACCCAGGCATCCCCAACTCATCATTTTATGCCACACTTCTTATCTCATTTTCTTCATAATTGATATTACCTCGGGACATACTATTCCTTTGTTTATTTATTGAATATCTCCCTTTAGCAATATTTAAGCTTCATGAGTTCAGAAATTTGTCTATTTTCCCCAAGGCCAGGTACATGGTAGGTGCTCAATAAACATGTTTTGAATGAATGCATGTCTGAAGAGAATTCCAGGCAAGGGGGGACAGTAAATGTAGGCTTTCTAGAAGGCTTAAGAGAAAGGGTTTTATTTAGCTGAAAATGAAATGCCCAGCATGCACAATAATGTGGAGTGAGACACAAGAAAACAATTTCAGATCAATTTGGCTGCAGCATGTGGGATCTGAAAGACAGCATCAGAAGACAAGCCAAATCAAGTGGAGGGATCCTTGAATACCAACTGAGGTTGTATGTTTGCTTGATATTTTTAATATCCCTGGAAATCTACAAGGGTAAGTGACACTGAGGGCCTTTAAGGAGAGGAATAATTTCCTTAATGTAGTATTTCCAGAGGACAACTGGGCATCAGAGAGAAGGAAGCTACCTGAAAGCAAGGTAGCTCCTGAGAGGTTGCGTGGGTCCAGCCAACAAACAGGGCACCGTGAGCACTGGCTCACAGTCATAATAATATTGAGCTTCGGTGATCAAAAGGAAAATCACTAAAATAAGACACTTTTTATCTTGACTGTTGCTTGCCAAGCATCTTCTGTGAATTATCAAAGGGCTACATAAAAAGAAGGTTAAAATATATTATTACCCTTGCAGGACACCTATTATTGTGAACGATTGATTTCTCCTCTCCAACCCTCAGGGACATTGTGAGCTCAGTACAGGGACCTAAGAGAAACTTCTGCAAAAGTGCTCCAAATCCATTTGGCTGAGTCTTTCAAAAGAAAATGATGTAAACTAGTGACCTTTGTGATTCATTAGAATTAACAGCCCTTAACATGCAGATTGTCCCTCATTTCCAACTTCACTCTCAACAATTAGTGATTGCTTTCATTAGTTATTTTTCTAAGAGGCAGGCCCCATTTTACAGATGGGGAAAGTGAGGCCACAGAAATTAAGCAATGAAGCTTGAAGTCACGGTTAGTCAGGAACTGGGACATGGCAGGTTTTATCTTCTTTATCTATGAAGTCATGTTGACTCAGTTTTCTTATTAACATAGAAATTCCTATGTATGCACTTGTACTAGAATATTGTACACATGATTTTCAAAAGGGCCATCAACATTTGGTGACATCTAGTTATCAATAATCAGAATTTTTGTCATTTAAGGGGGTCCCTGGGTGGCTCAGTCTGTTAAGCGTCTGACTCTGGATTTTGGCTCAGGTCATGATCTCAGGGTCATGAAATCAAGCCCTGTGTTGGGCTCTGTTCTGGGTGTGGAGCCTCCTTAGGATTCTCTCTGTCTCCCCACCCTCTACCCCTCCCCACCCTCTGCTCATGCTCTCTCTCTCTCTCAAAAAAAAAAAAAAAAAATTTATATCATTTAGGACAATGACAAGGTGCTAAAAATGATAGCCATTAAGTAATAATAAAAGTCAACTATTTGATGTTTTTAACTTTCCAGACTTCCACATCAATTTCTTTACTGTATTCCTTTAAGTTTAGGAAAGACAGTCATTCTTATTCGTATTTTATAAGCAGGTTAAAAAGACACAGTTTTGTCTGACTACTTCTCAAATGTTTAGAAGGCCATGCACAATACTTCACTCATTCATTCAATAAGACATTCCTTTTTATTTATTCACTTAGGAAATATTTGTATCAACTATGTGCCAAACATCTTATAGACTCTATATATACTTTGATAAATAAAATAGACAATCTCAGGCCTTGTAGATCTCACATTTCAGTAGAGGAGACAGGTAATAAACAAGTAAACAAATGCATATTTGCACATTGAATTAGGTGACAAGAAGGAATTACATATAATATTTTTAAAATATATTTATTTAAAACATATATTTATATAATTTATTACATATAATATTATATATAAGAATATATTTTATTAATTTTCTAAAAAGTAATACATGCACATAGTAAAATAGCCAAATAGATTTAAAAAACTTACAGAATAAAAATACATTTTTTAAAAAAATTTAGCCTTCCAGGGTGCCTGGGTGGCTCAGTCAATTAAGTGTCTGACTCTTGATTTCAGCTCAGGTCATGATCTTAAGGTTATGGGATTGAGCCCCGCATTGGGCTCTGTGCTCAGAACAGAGTCTGCTTGTCCCTCTCCCTCTGCTCCTCCCCCCTGCTCACCCCCCCCTCTCTCCCTCTCAAAACAGATAAATAAAATCTTAAAAAAATAAAAATAAAAAATAACATTCAGCCTTCCAGGACATAACCACCATTGACCACTACTTTTATATACCTCTAAACACTTCTTATGCATATACATGCATATCAATGCAAATATATATGCATAAATGAGCACATGGTAATCACGTATTTTTACATAAATAAGAACATATTAACCACATTTGCTTTTATTATTCACTTGCCATCTTCTAAAATTAACATTTCTCTAATTTGCTATGTTTGTGCATTTTCCTTCTGGTCCTTTAGCAGTTGTGTAGGCTCTTCTTAGTATTTCTAAAGATTGCTTTTACATTTTTATAGATTGCATTTAAATATCTTTTTCTATATATATCACCTTTAGATATCATTTTTGATTTTTTATCAAAAACATGAGGTAGCTACTAAATTTCCAGCCTCCATCTCCCATGTCGCCTTTCCCCACACTTAGCTTCAGATTTGGTTCGGTTCTATTTCTATTTTTCTTTTGGTTACTTCATACTCTTAAAAATTTTTAACTTTCATTAATTGATTTATATATTGAATTAATTCCCAATTATTTAAAAAGGGGAAAACAGCACTCTTCAACTTTCTAATTTCTCCTTTCATCTTGGAATTTGTATTAGTTATATAATAATTTTACTTTGCCAAGTTTAATAACATTTATATTGCATGCCCTAATTTCCACAGCTCTTTATTCTTAATTATCCATTTTAATGGATTTATGACCCATTTCTATTTCCACACTTAAAGTTCCTCTCTTAGTTGGTTTATAAAAGAGTACAAACCAACTGTTTCCCCCAGCCCCCACCCCAAGAAGTTCTCATGAGTGCTATATGTCCAGAGTTCTTGAAAGTTGTATAAAACCTTTGGGTCGCATTCTCTGAATCCAAGGACTACGTAGACATTGCTCTTCACACATCTCACAATTAGTTTTAAACTTCCTAAATATTTGAAGTGAGTCTGAATTTTCCACTTTTGTGTAGAAGTTGAACATTTTGCCTAGATAACCTCTTTATTGTGTATTCCTTATTATTTATTCTTTGTTACTTATATATAAAATTTCTCCAAAGCAGAGTTTCTCCCTTGCATTCTTCAGATTCAAGACTTCTTTTATTTTTGGAAACTTTTCTTTTATTACATCTTTTAATATTTTTCCATTTTTATTTTTTACTTCATCTAGAACACTAATCATGTATATGCTATAGTCTTTTGACTGTCTCTCAGAGCTATCATTTTCTCTGTAATTCTTTTATTTTTTATTTTATTTTATTTTATATTTTATTTACTCTTTTAAAACTATGTTTTCCATTTTATTTTGTTGAATTTTATGAAGCCTATCTCTCTGTCCAAGACTGTTTTTGGTAATACCTACTCTTGGGTTTATTGCTTCTAATGTAGCTTGAATAAGTGACATTGTTTTAAATTTTCTCTTTCATCTCTTTCTAAATGTTGCTATTTTACTTTTCATCTTATCATTTTTTTTCTTTTTCATCACATGCATCTATACTTTGAAGTCTTATTCAGGATGGCATTACTTTTTTTAATTACATTGATTTTATTTTTAAAAGTATCTCATTGTTAGTTTTTTTTTAATTGTCCCAATTGTTCTGTATTTGTTAAATTTCTTCTATTCTTTATTCCCCTGGTTATGTCTTTGTGTAGTTTTAAGGTTGGCTACTTTTTTAAAAGTCTGGACCATTCTTCCTGAGCAAGTAGTTTGTTAAAGAGTAGCAGAGTGGGGAGATAGGCTAGGGAAGATGCTAAAGAGCAAGCTGCTTGGATTTAGGTCTAGGGACACATACACTATGCCCAGGAACATGCTTCTACACTGGTCAACAGAAGATCTGCCAATCCCACAGCAAAACCTCATTTATCATAACTTTTATTTTAGTGGGCTTATTGTTACTGTTTCATTAACTGCCAAGATCAGCAGATTCAGATTAGTGATTGCCAACTCTGGTTTTTTTCATCCACTTTGCCACAGGAGGAGCCAGCTTCTTGCAAAATTAGCACGCATGTGCTTGTCTTCATTCAGCCTCTTCTCCTCTGTGGCTGTGGTTTCATAAATATCTGATCGAGACTTTCATAGTGCCATCACACACTTTGCAAGAAGTCCACAAATTCACCCCTCAGAATAAGCCATCCAACTATGGAGATCTCTGCTAACTTTCCAAGTTCTGCAGGGGTGTTTAAACTGTTCTCAAAATCTCCCCTCAAACTGGTCATATTTCACAATATTTGGCAATGATTATTTACATTTTAGGGATCGGCAGGGTAGATATGTTCTACTTTCATTATAGAAGTCATTATCACTCTGGTTATTTTCTGTTGGTTTTAAAAGATGGGAGTAAAATTCTTTTTATGTTGTCTTATTTAACTGGAAGTCCTATATTACCTTTAAAAGTGAGAAAGTATATATTCAATTATCAAAATAAGGTAAGAATTGTGTTGATACTCAAAGAATAGGTGGAATTTATCATCAAATATGAGGCCATAGTTAGTACATATATCAAGATTATAGTTGCAGAATTGCCTAGGGCATATTTCAGGAGAAAGAATGTTGTTTGGCTGGAGTAAGTATTTTATAGACTAGTGAGAGGTAGGTCTTGAAAGACAAGTTAGGAGAAGATCATTAGGAATATAGAATATGGAGTTTATTATTTTATTCAACGGAAATTTGGGAACTATTGAAGGTCTCTAAGCAGAGAATAAGACAATCATAGCTCTTCTTCAGAAAGATTAGTTTAGCTGTGGTATAGCAGATAAATGATAAATTGTAAACAGGGAATTCACTTAGGAGGGTTACTATAAAAGCCTCTGTATTAATTTTCTATTTTTGCATAACAAATGATGTAACTTACAACAGCTTCTGTGGGTTAGGATTCTGAGCACAAATTATCTTGGTCCTTTGTTCAGGGTGCTACAAAACTGCAATCAAGGTGTTACTGGGGCTGTGGCCTCATTTGAGGTTTGGGCTTCTCTTCCAAGCTCACTCAGCTTTCTGACAGAACCCATTTTCTAGAACTGTAGAACTCATGGCAACTTGCTCCCCAGAGCCAGTAAA
This sequence comes from Neomonachus schauinslandi, assembly GCF_002201575.2. NCBI lineage: Eukaryota > Metazoa > Chordata > Mammalia > Carnivora > Phocidae > Neomonachus > Neomonachus schauinslandi. The sequence goes on from NC_058404.1 coordinate 184,952,220, forward strand.
ATAGTCGTTAATTTAAAAGAAGCCTTAAAAGATTTTCCACTAAGTCAGGGCTGCACAGGATAATCTTCCTTTTGATTAAATTCAATTGATTTGGGGCCTTAATTACACGTGTAAAATTTTTCTACCCTTGCCTCATAATGCAACCTACTCAAGTGGGTGAGATCCATTACCTTTGCCATATAATGTAATTTAATCATAGGCATAACATCAGGAGGTGGAGATCATGGGGCCATCTTTGGACTCTGCTTACCGTAGTATTTATAAAAAATATTGGGCAAAATAAGCATAGTGCCTTGAAAGAGATATGTGAAAGGAATCCACAGTGTTCTGATTCAAGCTGGTGTAGAAATAAACACCTAAACACAAACGTGTATAAGGTACCATGGTAGTTCAGAAGAAGGAGCCTCCAGTTCTTTCTGGAAGGAAAGATGAACATCAGAGAGAGCTTACTAGAAGAGGTGGTTCTTGAAAGATAAGTAAGATTAATAAGATTAACAAATACAGAACAGATAATGCAAAGTGAGAGGATGATTATAAGCAGATAAATTATATCTTCAACATTTACAATAATATGTTTACAATATTTTGATATTTTATGATGGACTTTTGCATTTATTTTTATATTTTAAAATATTGCATTAAAACATTACATATCTTGATCACTGATTTTTTTTTTTTTTTTTGCATCCTCTTAAGTTTCACACCTGAGGGAAATGCCTCACCCTCCTCACTGTCGTCCTGGTTCTGAGCAGCAAGTAGTCGCACTACCCAGAAAGCCGTGATTATTTAGATATTGAGGAAGTATAAGGTGAGAGTGGAAGAATTGCAGGAAGGAAAGCTAGAAAAACCGGCTGCGGTAAGATCATGAAAAGTCTTGATTTGTTCTCTGAGAAAATGCCCAAAGACTTGACTCTGAGGATCACAAGGAAAAAGTCATGGTTTTAAACTGGAGAGTGACCAGATGAGACTCCATTTAGAAAGATTACACTGGCAGAAATGTGGAAACTAGTTTGGAGGGGTTTGCTATTCTCTGTTAAAGAACAGTTAGGAGGCTATTGTAGTGGTCACACGAGGTAAGTAATTATACTTATGTTACCCATAGTCTTTGGCTCACTGAAAAGTATTTTAATTTGGGATTCACCGGCAGAAACTGAAAATTTCTTTTTGGAGAACATGTTAGAGGGCTTTTTTGACTCTCTAAATGGTAGACCTTTTGCTTAATGTGATTTTTTTTTTTATGGCAATCACATTTATGGCTCAAGCATTTCTGTAACGATATGCAGCTTATTTCACCTGAGAAATCTTTTTGATAAGATACAATGTTCTGATATGTGATGCCAGGATTGAGTCTGAGCCTATAGTTTTTATTGCATTTATATGCAGTGATGTTAGGTTAGGAGTAAGGCAAATGAATTCTCACCATACAAAATTGAACAACCCAGCTTTATAATTGCTTCAGGATAGCCGATTGCCTATTTTGTCTCTGTTCAAAGTACCCAAAGGAAATCTTCCTAGGGCCATTGAAAAATATCAGAGTCTGCAGATGGAGATCATAACTATATAGTATTGGCTGTATATTTAATAGACAGCTAGTGAAAACTGATTTAAGGGAGGGAGCCAGTATTACAATTGGATGCTTGATTGGAAGGGCTGATACAACCAAGAGGCCAATCTATAAAGGACTATTTTACATAGTAAAGACGTGGCATATTAAAAAAGTATTTACTGCCTTTAAAAATTCTAAATACATACAATATAAATGTTGATAGAATCATACAGCCCTTTATATGTCAAAGTTATTTAATATATCTAATACTAGCCCCTACCCCCACCTCCAACTTTTGGAATTTTCTTTCTTACAACCTATGTAACTACATCAGCCTTAGATTGTTTTCTTGTTTGATAGAAACTGAAGACTCCATGAAGCTTCATTTATATATTGGAGTATTTATTTTTCAGTTAGAAAAAACTTAAAATTTTTAGAGTTTCTTGTCATATAGAATGACCATCAGTTAACTGGAAAATGTCATGATTGATTCTTGAAATTAGGGGTAGAGTCCTTAATTTTAGGTTTAGTTGGAAACTTTTGGAAACAAAAGTGAATCCCCAAAATCAAACCAGAAATTGTTATGTTTCCTTGGAGCTTGTAGTTTACATTGATGAGCTAATCTGCTATGAAGTTTCATGAATGCTCTGAGCATGCAAGTAGTACAGTTTCAAGAGGAAATTGCTCAAAGACTCAACCTAAGAGCAAGCAGGAGATGCATCCATTGTTGGCACATCCCAGCAACTCCAAAAACACCTTCCAGACTCCCAAATATACTCCATACTTAAAATCCTACTACACATGACAGTCTTTTATGACCCAATAGAATTTGAAAAACAAGGTTTAAAACACAAACCTTGCTAGCAGAGTTTACATTTTAATTAGATTTTTATTAAAGTAAAGTTACTGATGGCTGAGCTTTTCCAGGGAGACCCCTGTGATAAGAGTCCTGATATCCTAAATTGGAGGATACCTTTTGGAAGGAAGGGAAGGGAATAGAAAAGGAGACATAGAGGCCACTGTCCCATTTTACCTTTACCCACTTTAACAACAACCACAAAATCTAAATTTCAACTGGCAATGAAATAAGTTTAAATAAGCTGAAAACATCAAACAATACAAAAGTGCATAAAATAAAGTTCAATGTTTATCCCTCTACTGTGGATCTCCAGCTCTCTAGACCTACCTCCAGAAGCAACCATTGTTGGGAAATTTTTAAATATATTTCCCCAGAAATATTCTCTCAATATATAAGCATGTATATGTATATATATATACATACATATATATATATGTATATGTCTGTTGCGTGTGTGTGTGTTTATTCTTCTCAGTTACACAAAAGAGAATAGATGGTGCCTTACTTCCCCTAATAAAATATCTCCAAGATCACTTCTTGTCAGCACATACAGAGCTCACTCATTCTTTTTAGTACCTTCAGAGCCAGGGTTTCTTGATCTTGGCACTATGGATATTTGGGGTCAGATAATTCTTTGTTTTGGATGGCAGTCATGTGCATTCTAAAGTGTTTAGCAGCATCTCTGGCCCACTAGATAACAGTAGCATCTCCCCAGTTATGAAAACCAAAAGTAGTCCAGAAATTACCAAATGTTCCCTCGGGTGCAAAATCACCATTGGTTGATTGAGAAATGCTGTTTTAAAATGTCCTGTTGTATAAATATGTATTCCCTTTTGATAAATACTTAGGTTGTTCTCAATTTTTGAAATCACACATACATGCACACACACACACACACACACACACACACAGGCTGCACCAAGTGTTTCAAATCTGTGTGTCTCTGAATAAATATATTTACCTATCTGTAGGAGAAATTCCTAGATGAATTCTTAAATCAAAGAGGATGTGTACTTCACATTTATATAGATATTGCCAAATTGCCCTTCTTTTATACCATTTTGCCTTAGAACCACTCTTTCAGAATCTCTTGCTGATCTGTGAGAGGGAAGAAAAACACTCAATAAGTGCTTAAATCATATATTTAAAAGCTCTAAAGACAATGATAGCAGCAGTTGTCAATTGCATTGACCAAGGCTATCCTGGAGGAGATGAGATGTCAAATTTTAGATTTCAAGGCAAGGGAGCGTGGAAGAGGAAAAGCAGCAAAGTAGGAGGGGATGAGAAAGCAAACACTTATTGCATGTCTTCTATGTCCAGGTGCTATGATATGTGTATTACATATGTTACCTCCAATGTGTTAGGAATTATCATTATGGCCCCTGCAGGGATTGGCTTGGGTGTCTGGGCATGAACCCAAACCAGGTGAGCAGGCGTAAGGACTACACTCTGCCAACATCAGTGCAGGTGCCATTTCCCTTGTGCAAAGGTATGAGCCACCACCTCAACAGCCTGAAGCTATCTATACTCAGTTTCATAGCTGATGCATGTCATTGAACTAGCCCATTCCTCCAGCCCATCCAAGTTTCCTGTAATAGATGTTTATGTCATATTTTAGCCCCAATTTACAAACCAGTGGCTAGAAGGTAGAATTGGCCCACGGACATGGTTTGTTTGGCTCCTACAATGTTATATAAAATTGACAGTTAAAACATTTAAAAACAAGTCATGTTATACAAAATCTTGAGTTCTGCTTTCTCTTTTGAGAGGATGCAGATCTCTAACAGTGGGCAGGCATGCCCCCCTGGCAACAACTGGCATGAGCTGAGTGAGTGACAGATGCCCCTTAAGACAGGGCATATGCTCTCCAAATTATCCTAGTCTCTGCCACTCCATAATGCTCCTTGATATAAAGGTGTAGGTTCAGTTTCTATTGACATAGTAGCCCTGATGTTTATCTTCCATTTGAAAAGAGTCTTGCTGTAAACATTCTTTAAATCACAGGGAAAAGACCGTTAGAAGGGATCCACACACAGACAGGAAAATAGGAAAGAAAATAAACCTAGCTCATTGGTTCTCAAATCTGTCTACACATTAGAATCTCCTGAGAAGTCTTTTTAAAATGATAAATGTCTGAATCTTTCTTCCTCACCTTCACTGATTTGAGAAGGATCCTAGGCATCAGTTTTTAAATGTCTCCAGGTGATACTAATGTAGAGAAAAAATTGACACACCCCAAGTCCTAATCTAGATCACTCTTTGTATAACCCAAGCCAACCACTTTAGCCATGTGGTTTATATAATTGCCACTTAAGTCTTGTTCAGCCCAGTAAAGTTTATATTCAAAGCAAAACACACTGTAGGACAAGATAGACACTAAATAAACTTTGTAGTTTCTTGCCTTAAGTCTAAGTCATTGCTCCTCTTTTCCCCCGCTTTATCTGACCAACTCAGTCCAGCTTATCTTCAGCGTTCCATATCTATTCCTCTTACTCTACCCATTTCTTCTCCTCATTAACAATTCCAATCTTCAGATGAAGAAAATAGATTTCAGAGAGCTCAATCAATTTAGCGAAGATCATCCTTCTAGTAAGGGGCAGAACTGAGACTCAACCCAAATCTTTCTGATTGCAAAAATCCATGTTCTTTCCAGCATACCAATGTGTTCCACAGAATTCTTAACTCTCCTCTTATTTTTGAACGTCCTTTGACTGGAAATAAAATCTTTTATTTCTCAATGAGAAAGAGAACTTCAAAGAAAATGCCTCCAGATGGGGTGAAGTAATAAAATAAAACTACACTGATATATAAATGACTAATTGCAGATCCTTTCATATGAAAGGATTGGACTTAAATATCACAACATTACTTTTAGCTGGTTATAGGAATTTTACATACTCATTGAAAAAATTTGGAAAATAGGTAAAAAATAAGAGGAAGACATTTACTAGAGCATTATGACTCTCAAAAACCACTCTTAAGATTATGATGTGGTTTCTTCTATTTTTTTTCTTATCCATTTATCTCAAAATTGAGATCATATGTTTTTTTTTCCCAGTTCATCACTTAGTATTACTACTTCACCTATTCATTTAAAATTCTCTGAAAGATTTCTAATGGCTACAAAACACCTTGTTGTGAAGAAACCACTATAATTTATTTAACTAGTTTTAGTAGAGGATGCTGGAGATAAATTTTGAAAGATGTGGGGATATTTTACAAATGGACAAGGGAACAGAAGGGCTTGTATGCCAGCCCTATATCAATATTCACTGACCTGGTTTGCTTTCCAAGAACCACAGCTGTAGCTGCTCTATGCTCATGGTTGACTATTTGATTTGGATTTGAACTGAATCTTTGGAGAGTTTAGATTATGCCAGTCTTTCAAGGGAGGGAGATCAAACTTAGAATTGAGAAAAAAAGAAGGAAACAGAGTCAAAGGGGATTATTTTATTAAATTGGAAATGCATAGCTGCTTTTCCTTACCTTTGAAAACAGCTACAAGAGAACAGTCAGTGTTTTATAAAGGGGCACACCTTGAAAGATAGAATATGAATCTGGCATTTTAATACCCTACTACTTGAACTAGCATTATCACTAATTAATTATGAGATTCTAAACTATAACATTTAAACAGTATTGATTGAACATATATACTGTGTCAAATACTAGACATTGAAGATACAACAATGGGCAAGAGAGACACGTGATTCACCATCTGGTTGATTTGGAAGACAAAATAATATTTGTAACTCTACTTTCTCATTTATGAAATAAGGGAAACTCTACAGCCCCTTTCAGTGACAAAGTATTATTTTTCTCACTTCACTCACTAATTTAAGGAACATTTATTAGTTAACTACTGTGTTGTGAGCACTTTACTAGTCGTTGCTGATGCAAAGTTACCTGCTTTTAACAAACTCACTCTACAGTCACAGTAGGTAGTAGAAACATAATTTAAAATGAAGTGCAATGGCTGTCATTATGGATGTATGCACTGGGTTATTAGGGTCATATAGAGGAAGCATCTATTTTTCTGAGAGGAAATGGGAAGTCTGGGACAGTGTAGAAGAGAAAACAATGAGTTGTCACAACACAGGAACAAAAACTTTCCATGCAGAGACTCTGAGAAGGGGCATGTCACATATCCAGCAGCACAGGAGTGTAAAAGAACATTCTATACTCAGGAAATTATTAGAATATATTATGTTTATTAATTTATCCATTCCACAAACATTTATCACACACCTGTAGTGCTAAGCATTGCACTAAGCTCTGGGAATGGAACAGAGATCAAGAGAAATATGGGTCCTGACTTCAGAGGGCTTTAAGTTGGTTGGTAGAGACACACACTAGACAAATAATCACACAGGTCAATATATAATTACAAGTAGTCACAAGGACTATGAAGGAAAATTCTGATTCACCCCACTAGAATTAAGAAGTTTAAGAATCATCTGGGTGGGAGTGGTAGGGTACAAAACATTTGGTGGTAGATATAATACATTTGAAGTACCTCGCAAAGAAGGTTGGAAGTGGTGATTTAGTGGGATTTATAATGTCATGTGGCTGAAACCGGTAGGGCAAAAGTAACTGGCACAAGGTGAAGGTGACACAGACCTAGGCCAAGTCAAACAAGCCCAAAGGTACCTGTGGCCATGAGAGATGCTTACTGAGGTCTTTGATCACATTCAATATTTACTAATGTGGTTTGTAAGTCCCATATTGTCTGGCCCGAACCTAGTTCCGAGGTTTTGTCTTTTACTGTGTTTCTCCTCCTAATTGGATCTCTAGAATTTTCTACAACTTACTTCTTTTTTAGGAACTTCCCCCATTTCCATGGTTACTGTGGTAGCCTCATCACACATGCAAGTTCCTGGTGATTGGTTTTAGGGAGTCACGTAATCCAAGGTAGGCCAATCAGAATACCCCTTGCTTCAGACTATAGTATGTGGGTCAAGGGGTTTTTCCAATACATTTCATCTTGAATCATTTTTGTTTATTTAAAATTGCAAAGGATACATGGTAACCCACACCATGAGTTATGCAAAGGGCTAGTAATATCAATTTTTTTTACGAAGAACTTGAGCAGAGAAATAGTACAAGATCTCCTGAGTCTTCATAGAAAGTGCCTGGGCTGCATCTGGAATAACCAGTAGTGTACACATGGGACAAAAATGTCCAGGAGAAAGACACCATCCACCTTCTCACCACATTGCATATTTATAGATTAGCCTAAAGGAGAGTAGAAAAAAAATCTCGTATCAATAAGGAACAAAGAATATAGCAGGGGATCCCTGGACCCAGGAGCTGAGACAGGAGATATGACTATCATGGGTCAGGTCCACACTCTGACATCCCTGGGAATAAACTTGAGCAACGTCTTCATGCCAGGATTACCAGTACCAAAGGCCTTGGCATTTTTCTATAAACTAGCTAAATCCAAAAAAGATCTCTCTTTACTTACTTAACCAGAAGAGGCACTGGAGCATTCAAAGCCCTTCAAAGCAACACAAGGCATAGAAGCCTCAGGGGTTTTGGTAATTCAAACAACAGTAATTTGCATAGCATATACAAAATCCCATTGATGGAGATTCTCTTTCCTGGGGCTTTAGGGGTTCACTAGATGAAGAGGAAGTCCTAGGAGGAAACAAAAGCTTCTTATAAACCCTGCTTGTAGAAGATTTCTCCAATATCTAAGAAGGCTATTCCTTCAGACCTTGTGTGAGGAGGACATGCGACTGGCTATCCTAAATACAGATCAAAGAGGGGATAGACGTCATAGCCAAACCACCTTCACACTCCCTAAGAAGTGGGATTTACATTTGTAGTCCTGTCTTAAACTTTCTGCTCTTAAAAGGAGGTTTTGAATTGTTACTCCATGAATAAATGAAATGTTGACTTGGAGGGGATGATGAGGAGAGATGCTTACAAGCATAATGCAGAAAAGCTCAAAGTAAGTGTGCGATTAAATAGGTTGAGTAAACATGTGTTAAACATGGGCAGGACTTTTCAGAGCCTTGAATGACTAAATTTATGTTGTGAATCCCCGCAGAGATAAATTTACTTAATTAGGAAAACCTTTATTTTTCTACCCAGATTCTTGAAGGACTCATTCTCATAATAATAATTCAGCATTTCATACGTGCCAGGAACTGCAAATAATTGTTATACACAAATTATTTAATACTGATGACAAGTCTAAGATATAGAATCTATTACTCTTCTCATCTTGCAGAGGGGAAGACTGAGGTGCCGCATATTTAGCATCTTTCCTAAAACACACTGCTTTGTGCCTGGAAATGCTTTGAATTGAACCAAGGCAGTCTGACTCTGGAATTTGTGTTGTAAACCACTTGATATTGCCACCCATAGTTCCTTAGAATAGCATGGACAAAAAAACCTGGCATAGAATATAGAACTCTAACAATGCTTGCTTTCTATATGAATTGGTCTTTTATTACCTGGAGCTATGTTGTTGTTTTGGAACACGTGATTTCCTTAGAAACACACAGGTTTAATAGAATTTGTGACAATGAGTCATGTTTTAGATGAATCCACCAATATTTCTTCAAGGGAACTTATCCAACACTTTGTTTTTAAAAGACAACATCATAGAAAACCTTCGCCGTGCTTTTCTGTTGTCCCTCACCTTGAAGTGGGTGGGTTTGTAATTAATTTCCTTTGAAAATGAATCTTTTAGGGACTATACACACCCACACCGCAACACAAAATTAAGAATACACTTTGATTCTTCCAAGGCTCTCTATCCCTTTTAGATCACTCTCTAGGCAGGACAAGCTTTATCCTGAAGTTCAGGAACTCTAGGTGTTATTGGAATAAAAGCACACTAGAATGTAAAAAGAAAAAAGGAAAAAAGAAAGAAAAAAAAGTCTATCATTGACATTTTCCTGATTCTATATTAAAATCCCTAGCGTGTTGATAATTACAAGCTTCCTGACTTAGTAGGCATATAGTTCTGGGAGACCAAGTTTCCCTTGGTCTAGTGATAACTAGTGGGGATTACTTGGTTCGTATATCTGTCTCTTGTGATGTTTTTAATTGTATGGCACTGTAACTGTTGGTGTAACTCATCCTGAGCTCTGGGGAAAGTGGTGGAAAAAATTTTAGGGGAGTGAATCTTCTTGCAAATATCCTTAATGGATAACATGCTGAGGGACATATAATGGGTTGAGGTTAGGATTTCTCTTCATTCTTTTGCTATACTGCACTCCAATTTTGATATTGGTAAAATCCTGAGAGGTAGATGTGATTCTGTTAAACTGTAAGAAAAAAGTTAATTTGCTACTGCATTGCCAGGTGAGGAAACGGCCTAATTTCAGTCAGGTACTCTCTGCTGACAGCAACATTAGATTCGACATACATAAACACAGCGGGGACTTCTGTAGTTTACGTTATGGTGCTGGGCTTGTGTGAAAGTAGGTATGTACTTAGATGAGATTTTTCCGGACACCCCATATCCAAACTTCCAAAATACATTGACACCTAAGAAAACCCTTTGCTTTATAGATAGCTTTGTATTTTACAAAGTAATTTTATATAGAATGACTTCATTCATTCTTCACAACACTGTGATGGTTGCTATTTCTCTATTTTGTGAACAAGGAAAGAGGTTTGGAGAGGTTAAATGACTTGCCCCAACTCCCACTGTTGATAAATGGACAAGCTGGATGTCGGGTCCCTTATGGCACTCTTTTTACTATATCTTTCATTAGCCCTGTGAAGTTTACCAACATTCAGAGAAGTACAAAACAAGGAAGCATAGCTAAAAGCAATAAAGATTCATTTTGACTATTAAATTATCAAATGTATTTTTTTTTAAGATTTTATTTATTTATTTGACAGAGAGAGGGAACACAAGCAGGGGGAGTGGGAGAGGGAGAAGCAGGCCTCCCGCGGAGCACGGAGCCCGATGCGGGGTTCAATCCCAGGACTCTGGGATCTTGACCTGAGCCAAAGGCAGACGCCTAACGACTGAGCCACCCAGGCACCCCTCAAATGTATTTATAATATTTAAATCTGAAGATAATGAGGGACACCTGGTGGCTCAGTCAGTTAAGTGTCCGACTCTTGGTTTGGGCTCAGGTCATGATCTCAGGGTCATGAGATCCAGCCCCCCGCCCATTGGCTCCACACTCAGTGCAGAATCTGCTTGCGTTTCTCACCCTCTGCCCCTCCCCCCACTCACTCATGCTCTTGCTCTCTTTCTTTCTCTAAAATAACAAAAATAAATGAACAAAATATTTAAAAGAATAAATCTTAAGATAATGAGATTTGCTATCCTCATACCCACCTAGCAGATTGGAAATCAAATAAGGTTTGCATTTGGCAGAGCTTGAAATGTCTTAGATCTTTTTATCTAATACTTCTACTATAAGTAATTCATATTTAAGTTAAAATAGGAAAAAAAGTTTTATGTACCAAGTTGTTCGTTTACATTTATTTTTAATGATGATAACAAAATAAACATTTCCTAAAGAGAATAGTGACTTAATGGAATATTATGCAGCCATTAAAATAATGTTGCAAGATGCTTTTAATGACATAGGAAATTCTTGTTATGAAGATAAGGAAAAAAGAAGAATATATATACATATTTGGGAAAAGTGCATGCAAATAAAACAAATAACTGGAATCATGTCAGTAATTGGAATGAGAATTGTGAATGATAATATATTCTTTTTGTTTGTTTGTTTTTATGCATTTTGGTAAGCTTTTCTAAAACGACCATTGTATTCTTTATAATGTAAACCCAAATTGTTTTAAAGAGTTAAAAAAAATGCACTTTTTAAAACCAGACTAAAGTATTTGGTGCACTAATTTGATATTTTGGCTAGTGTGTTTTCCCAGTCAGGGAACCTGGATGTGTCCAACATATGGGTGATGCTATCTCATCTCTAAAGGTCCTTTCTGCACCCACCTCCTATAACTATCAGACTAGAATGACCATTTACCATCTTTGGGCTGACCACATTCAATTGTTCCTTACAAAAGCAGCCTGTTGTCCTTTGGGGGCAGTTCCTCATTGTGTATACTCTGGGTGTGAGCTATAGCTGCCTTTCTGTTTCTTCTCCTCTATGCTGCTCATTCCTTGAGGCTTTGAATCTTGACCTAGTGGCTCTTGAACATAATGTTAGGTAAAGATCATTTAATTTCTAGCTGACTAGAAATTTTCTGCTCTGAAATGACTGCCGTGTCCGACTCTTGGTTTGGGCTCAGGTCATGATCTCAGGGTCATGAGATCCAGCCCCCCCCCCACTTCCTCCTAATACCTTGGAGCTTCTTTGATGCCTGTTCCTTTGTAAGCCTAGTTCTCCAGCCTCCCATCAGTTCTGTGACTTCCTTCTTATCTTTCCAGTAAATTCCCTTCTATTATATTTACCCAGAATCAGTTTCCATTGCTTTCAATCCAAAATGCTGAATAATAAACACACACCGACAGCCATTCTGCGTTGTAAGTATCAGCAAATACTTTTCTTCAGGTTCATAAAAGTTATGAAGGAAGCATTTTCTATATCGAACTAAAATTAAAAATAAAGTCTACCTGCCATAACATAATACCTCACACAGAAGGATCTTGTAAAAACACCAAAGGCCATGCCATATCAATTCAAAGCCTTAAAAGTGTTTTCATGTCATAAACACATTTTAGGCTCCAATATGATCTGAGAATTAATTCTCATAGTAGCCACAAATGAGGGGACTCAGAGAGATCAAATAGTATTTTCCAATTCGAAGCAGAAGGCTGCAGTACATTGCAGGATCTTTGATTATCTGATGCTCCTGAATTTTCACAGCATCTTTAGACACAGGAATTTTTTTTTTTCTTTCTTTCTTCTTTCTTTCTTTCTTCTTCTTCTTTTTTTTTTTTGTTGTTGTTACTCTGGCTGTTCTTCAAGACCTTTTTTGAAAAGGACATAGACTTTGACCAGTTTAAGCTACTCAAAGTGTTCTGGAGATAGCCCACTAATGCTCCAATTTCTTTGTAATTAAAATCTTTCTGACGTGGTGCATTGGATGTGTAATAATTCTTTCATTACAGCAGAGCCTAGCAGAAGACCCAAGACATCAGCCTGTTTCCTATAGTCTTTTACATAATAACATTCCCCACCATAGAAATTCAGATTCTTAAAGCAGGTTTAACCAAATGAAGCAAGCATTCTCTTATGGGTCCAGAAACCAAAGCAGCTTTTAAAACAGGAAGCTGACAATAACTGGCCTTGAGTTCAGTAATAAAGAGATATTTTGTCAGCTTTGGCTCTATTTACTTAGCTAGTGGGTTAACCAGGATAACAAGTTTCACTTGCAAATATATATATTTTTTTTCACAAAAGAACACAAACAAAGCTACCATCCCTTCAAAAACAGCAGGGGGGCAAGAGGCTCCTGGTGGTGTGCCTGCAGGGAGAGTTTGCGTTTGCTTGTCCCTGTATTGACTATTAGCTCATCTCCCCCTCACCATCCCCCCTCCCCTCCCAGTTTACCCGGGGGGAGAAAAGCAGGAGCTTCTGTCAGGCCTCCTGAAGAGGTTGTAGATGGAGGATGATGTGGCAGTTTCAAGACTCCCCCAAACCAGGAGCCTCTGCTTCCTTTTTAGAGCACAGGGAATGGCCCTGGTCTTGCCACTAATAATTTGCCTAGTCCTAGGGACAAAACCTCCCTTCAATCTTCCCAGCCAATTCTCTCCTTCAAATCATGGACAGTGTCCTCTCAGCCCTTTATATCCACTGAAGACTTTATTACTGAATGTCAGTGGTCATACTATGAGCACCCCACATCCTTTTGCCCTCAGCTGGCTATGACTGTTTCAGGCAGAAGATTCTCTTCCTTGCCTTGGTTCCCCTGGGTTCTTCTTCAGAGACATCCTTTTGCTTGGGAGGCCCTTCTGGTTCTACTCACTACTAGTAACACCTCCCTCATGCCCCCTGATGCTCCTGAATTTTCACAGTATCTTAGACACAATTCTCCCTTTTTTAGGTACAATTTTGCATCAATTCTTTATTTTTCCTATCCTTACTATGGTACAGGTATTATAAGCACTGGGATGTAGCAGTGATAAAGTCACACATGGTCCCCATTCTCAGAGCTTACCATCTAGAGGAGAAACAGAAAATTAATTACAGTGCATATGATAAGAGGCAGGGGTGAACCCAGGTGCTCTGGGGATAGAGACAGGGCCCCTAACCTACATTACTGGGATTGTTGTTGTCTTCCTCCTTGATAAAGTAAGAGTAAATGAGCAGGAAGATTAAGCAGGAGTCACCTAGGTGTGAAGTATAGGCCAAGGAAACAGAATTTTCTTATTATTTTTATCAATTGTATAGTTAATTCAACACATTGTGAACTTTTTGGAAAAATAAAAAATGGTAAAGAAGGAAAAAACCAATTGCCTTAAGTAATTTGCCATCCAAATATCACTGACCATTATTAACACCATAATACTTTTTCCTCTCATCTTAGGGATTTGTGGTAGGAATGAGAGGGTAATATAGAGATGAACTAGATTTTGTATTTTTTGAATTATTTATTGCATGTACAATTTTGAATACTGCTTTTTTCCACTTAAAATTGCACTGAAGCTTTGTTTCAGTCCATTAGAGCTTTCAAAAATATCATTTCAATGGCTCATTCAGTCTTTCTACATGAGTCCTTCCTGGCTCCTCTCATTCCTGTGGTCACACCAGTAATCTCTCTTGTTCATGCCTCCAAATCAGACTTGCCTTTCTAGCACTCCTTTGGAATTGATAATATGGTCACATTAGTAATCTCCACCATTTGTGTGATTTTAGAGCAGCCCAGTGCCCCCAGAGAGTTAGATCAAATGTGCCTAAATACAGAGCATTCCAGGCATCATCTTTCACTACCTTTGAGACTCCCTTCTGTGTGTGGCCAGTAAATGTTCCTGACTAATCTATCAATTGATGTTCCCTTAAAACATAAACAAGAACCAAAAGCTAACAAACCTTGTTTGAATCCACTCTGAACCTTATTTGACTCCTTTCATTGGGCAACATCTAAGTGCCTCACACTGTGAGTTATTGATTTTGCCAGTCATCATGTGTCCTGAAACTTTCTTTAGTCAGGGTTGGGGTAAGGGTTAGGACATCATGTGCCAATGTTGATAATGCTTCCCTTTTTGCTGAAATAGTTAGTTTATTGGCAGCTGTTCCACAAGTCTATGCATAGAAATTACCATCATCATATCTATATTCCCTAGTATCATTACCATTATCATCATTGTCAAAATCATTATTGTCATTGATACCATCACAATAGATTCCTTGTGCTTAGTTATTGTGCTTCGTGCATTACTCATATTATCTTATTAAAATTTCAAAATAACCATCTGAGATAATTATAATTTGCATCCCTACTTCCAAGAAATTAAGTAGAAAAAAATGGATGAGTCAATGATTGAACCAGATTTATTTGATTACAGAGTGTGTGATCTTAGAAGAGAAGGAATATGAGTGTGTGTGTGTGTGTGTGTGTGTGTTTGTGTGTGTTTGAGAGAGAGAGAAGGGAGAGAGGAGGCAATTGGGAGAAGCAGAGATCAGAAAGAGAAAGATCAGAGAATATCTTCCCTCTAGGGAGATTTGAGATAGTGCATTAGATTTTATGTTTCTTATTTTAGAAAGGCCGATAGGCAAAAGACCATTGCGTGCATTGGCACAAAGAACCCAAAGATATCTATGGAATAGGAAGATGTTGCTCATTTGCAGTCATGAATTCTATTTCACCACAAATACCACTATCATACTGGTTGCTTTTCTTTTCTGTACTAAATGCAGGTCTTTCTGATCTTTTTCTTTCTGGCCTCATTTAGTCCTGGAGTCAAAGAGAAATCCAAGATACTGTTTTTAAGCTTGGGTAAGTGATAATATGGCCTATTTATAAATGGGCTTCTTGAGGGTATATTCACAGACTTTTATTTCTGTTTACTTTTCTGTTTCTTTTCTTTATTTGATCTTCTCCCCACTTCTATCCTGGCAACAAATATAGTACAGAAAACATACAGATATTTTATATTACTAGTATTTTTAATTTTGTGTATATTATTATGTTTTGACATCTTAAAATGCCTTTCTGGCTGGGAAGAAACTGCCCCTCCTTAGGCTAGCCAATTCTTAGAAAGAACAAAGGATCTAGCCTGGAGCCTGTCTTTGACATGCAAACTACCCAATCGAGAGGCATGCCTTCTCCATCAGCCCATACACCCCAGAAAGCAATATTCCTTTGCCTGAATCATCCCAAGGTGTTGGTTCAAAAATTCTTCAGAAGCTTCCCTGGTGTAATATGAAATTGGCCCCCGTGAGTGAAAGGCAGGGAGAGACTGAAGAAAGAGGCAATACTCCAGATTGGTAGGTGGCAGGTGTAAAGGGCAAGGTAGGTTTAATTTACATAGAAGGCTTCTCTTGGCTGGACTAAGATGACTATCCTTACTCATCAGCCAAATCTTAAAAGTTTATATAGAGGTCTTAACTGGGGTTAGTCACTTACACCATCCAGATTGTCTCAACACCACAAAACTATCTCAAGGCTATGTCCTTGGGGGAGCCTCTGGGAGCAGGGAAGGCAAACAGAATGTAAATCCAAGGACAAGGGAGGTGGTGAGGAGTCTCCAGTAGGAGGGTCAACCAGCAGTTAGGTCTTCTCTAGATTTTCCTCATTTTCGATGACTTTGATAGTTTGGAAGGGTACTAGTCAGATATTTTAAATATGTGCCTCAATTTTGCCCAGTACTTTTCTCATGATTAGACTGGCCTTATGAATTTTGAGTAAAGATCATAAGATCACAGAGGTATTTTCAATATATCCTATCAAGGGTACGTTATATCAACATGATAGATAAATGATAACTGTTGTTGACCTCAGTCACCTGGCTAATGGAATGTTTGTCAGATTTACTCTCCCCTGCTCCCCTGTCCCTTTCCATACTGTCTGTCCTCTTTCAAAGCCAGTTCACATGGGCAGCTCACACTTAAGGAGAAGGAAGTTTTACTCCACAGCCCAGAGCACAGATAACCACATACATTGTTTTGGAATACTTGTGCAAGGGAGATTTGTCTCTTCTTCCCCACTTACTTATCATTTATTTATAACAACTTGGAATCATGGATACTTATTTTATACTTTAAGCTATAATTAAAATTTATTTTGTTGCTAAAATTGTTCCATCTTTGTCTGCTGGAAGTTCTTTTAGTGGATTACTGGGTCCCTTTCACATGTCCCCATTATCAATCATTTGGTGTGTGTGTGTGTGTTTAATTTCTGTCACTACCATATGCTCCAGTCCCATCTTGTATATTTCCTGTCCTAATTTTAGAATCAAAAATTTCTCCAAAGAATTCTGGTTCCAGTTATTGGAGAATAACATTAAAAACCAAGATCTGGGTTCTAGAGATACTCCTTGCTACTGGGATACTGTTGTTTCTAGGTATGCTCAGCTGACAGAATGAGGAAATGTATGTTTGTATATATTAACCTGTGTTTATACGCATATCTATAAATGTTTCTGTGTGTAACCATCTGTATCTATATTAAGCTAAACATAAATTCATCCTGATGTCTTGCATCTAACATAGATCATTCTAGTCTTTTCCACTCACTTACCCACAACTGCTCACTCCAACAGTGAGAAACTTGGCTCCCACCATTGGCCATCCATTTATTTAATTGTTCTTTTGCAATCTAAATATATAGCAGTATCAGAGCTGTGACCCCCACACCCCAGGGGAAACCGTATTAGAGTATAGCGCTTATGTATAATTTCTTTTGCCTTTATATGTTCAAATGAACTCTGTTCATTTCCAGAGTTACTTAGATTAGCAACTTCTCCCCTTTCGGTGAGCTGTTTTGTACATTTGTAATATAATTAGATGATTAGATTATTTTGTTACATCCTGCATGCCATCCTAGGATCTTTTAGCCTCCTAAATGATGTTTTAAAAATTTGCATACATTAAGAGTTATTCTTTGTGGTATAAAGACCATGATGTTTTTAATTTCTATATTTGTGGGTATTACTTGTGCTTCAGTGATTCATTAGTAAATTAAATCATGTACACAAACATCTTTGATACGTGGTCTGGTGATTTTCCAGAGAATAAGACTTTCTAGAAATATAGTCTGGAAAATTTTATATATATATAAAATTTCTTTTCTCCTACTGTAAAAAGCTTGATTCCTAGTAACATTAATAAATTACTTATTTGCATTATTCTACAATATAAATAAAATAATGAAAATAATAGTATCAACATTTCTACAAAAAATTAGATTGCTAAGTGTACTTTAAGACTTCTTTTCAGTTTTTATGGTCACTTGAGGATGGCTACTGAGGATGAATAGTCAAAATATTGTATTTTAATGTCACTTTAATTCATATCTCTATGATTATGTCATCAAGTTGGTACACAGGTACATTTATTTCAGTTTGCAAATCTCAGCGATTGCTTTTTAAATGTAATTTCATTTTTGAATATGGAAACACAAGTGTATAAGAAATAGAGACGATATTTAGATAAATCTCACTTCTCTTCCAAAAATACCTGACTCCTCCATGTTTTTTTTACCTCCCCTATGATAACCTTTTTATTAGTTTTGAGGTTATCTTTACTATCTTTCTCTTTGCATAAAACAGCAAATGCACATTTCTTCCCATTTATTACACAAAAGAATCACAGTATGTTTCATGTTCTAGACCTTATTTATCCCACTGAACAAATTTCACGGAGCTCACTTTATATCATTGTAGAGAGATCTTTACCATTCTTCTTTCTTTTTTTAAAAATGGCTCTTGGTGTTCCTTCTTGTGAGTATATCATGGCTTGTTCAAGCAATCACTATTGATAGGAATCTGCCATTATAAATAATATCTCAACAAGCATAGATATATGCCTAAGTCATTTTGTGCATAAGGCATTTTTTATTTTTGAATTATACTTTGGAAATGATTTTTCTTGGTCAAAGAGTAATGTGTGTTTACTGTCCTAATTATGGCCAAATTCCTCCATACATGTGGAATCATCATGTTTCCATAAGCAATGTGGGGAAGCACCTCTTTTCCCACAGGGTTGTCACTGAAGTATGCTGTGAAACTTTTAGATTTTGCCAGACTGATAAGGGAGAAATATTATTTCAGTGTAGTTATAATATTCAATTCCATTATTTTAAGTTAAGTTTATCTTCATTTGGTATGTATAAAATATACTTTCTACATTTTGCTTATTCTCAGACTTTTTTGGAGGTGTTTTTCCCCTCAAATTTTAAGACCTTCCTTACTTTTTTTGGAAACATTATTTTTTTTTTATAGAATTCGAAAATGTCTCTTGTAGTTTGTCCTTTTCATTTTACTTTCATTTTAGTGGGGGAATATTTGCCAATCAAAATGTTTCTAAAGGGCGCCTGGGTGGCTCAGTTGGTTAAGCGACTGCCTTCGGCTCAGGTCATGATCCTGGAGTCCCAGGATCGAGTCCCGCATCGGGCTCCCTGCGCGGCGGGGAGCCTGCTTCTCCCTCTCCCACTCCCACTGCTTGTGTTCCCTCTCTCGCCATCTCTCTCTGTCAAATAAATAAATAAAATCTTTAAAAAAAAACAAAACAAAACAAAACAAAAAACAAAATGTTTCTAAAAATACTTTTCTATAGTTAAATGTATTGCTATGGTATTTTATTATTTTGGATTTTGACTTCTAGTTAAAAAAGTATGTCTCTCACTTTTAAAAAGTATTCACTCATATTTCTTACTAGAGATGTTATTGAGTTCAGTTTTTATATTTAAATCTCTGATTTGTTTAGATTTTATCCCGGTATACAATGTGAAGTATGGGTGTGATTTGGTCATTTTCTTAATAGCTATTTCCCACAGTATCCTTTTTCCCTATTGTTATAAGTTGAATTGTGTCCTCCTAGAAAGAGATGTTGAAATCATAAGCTTGGGACTTCAGAATGTGACCATATCAATACAATGTGACTGATGTCTCTATAAAAGGGGAATCTGGACACAGAGACACACACACAGGAAAGATGATATGAAGAGACACAAAGAGAAATGGCCACCTAAATGCCAGCAAACAGCTGAGGCTTCCAGACACTGGGAGTGAGGCCGTTTTCCTGGAGCCTTTGGAGGAAGCATGGCCTTGCCTATGCCTTGATTTCCAAACTTTGGCCTCCAGAGCTGTGAGACAACACATTTCTATAGTTCTGAGTCACATAGTTTGTGCTACATTTTTATGGCAGCCCTAGGAAGCTAAAATACCCATTGATTTGAGGTGCCATCTTTATCATATCCTATACTTTCACTGGCAACATGGGTGTGCTTACGAACTTACTATTTTGCTCCATGTGAACTATCTGTCTACTCATGTATCATTACCACAGTATTTTAATTAAAGGTGGTCTCCGTTATGCCTTAATATCTGGTAGAGGTACCTCCACTTTCTTTTTCTTTTTACAGTTTTCTCCATACTCTTACTTATTTATTTTTCCATATGGAAGTTATGAAAACAACCAATTAAGCAAACTAACTCACTCCAGGAAAAAGAAGTTGATATTTTTATCAGGATTGCAATATTCAACCCACGCCCCGGGGCCCTATCTCCCTGTTAGTGTCTCCCAGCTCAGTGCCTGTAGTTGCCTCGACTTCAGAAGTGCCTCCATATGCCCCTGAAATACTCAAGTTCCTTGGCTGCAAGCCTCTCTGAAGCCTTTCCCACCCTCGGAAGCACTTCTGGGGGTGCCTGGGTGGCTCAGCCAGCTAAGCATCCCATTCTTGATTTCAGCTCAGGTGGTGATCTCAGGGTCTGGGGATTGAGCCCGCACTGGGCTTCACACTCAGCATGGAGTATGCTTAAAAGATTCTTTCCCTTTTCCCCTTCCCTACTCTGTCTTTCTAAAATAAATAAGTAAATCTTAAAAAAAAAAAAAAAGGGAAACCCTTCTGGATACATGCTTTGTTTCCATAGTATGTATTAAATGGAATCATATTGCATAAATATAAATTTTAAAGTTGTAAAGCAAGATTTGTTATAAATGGTCTGTAATTCAGACTTCCAACTGACTTGGTATATAATTTAGCTAATATAGTATAGGGAATTGAGTGCTGGATGTGCAATTTTAAGATCTGCGTTCTGGGGGTCCCTGGGTGGCTCAGTCATTAAGTGTCTGCCTTCCGCTCCGGTCATGATCCCAGAGTCCTGGGATCGAGCCCCGCGTCCGGCTCCCTGCTCAGCGGGAAGCCTGCTTCTCCCTCTCCCACTCCCCCTGCTTGTGTTCCCTCTCTCGCTGTCTCTCTCTCTCTGTCAAATAAATAAAAAATCTTAAAAAAAAAATCTGCTTTCTGATAGTCTATCGATCTGTATATAGTGTAATTATATATCTATAATTATAGATAATGTAATTATATTACATAGTATTATACATTTATATGATGTGATATATTTATATTCTATTATATATACTAAATACATATTATAGAATTATAGTATATAATACATAATTTATATTATATAATTAGTATAAATGTAGTATTATAGTATACATAATTATGTTATATAATATATAACTATATATAATTAAACTAATTTTATAATTATATATACTATAATCATATGTATACTATACTATATTTATACTATAAATAGCATAATCATAAAATTAGACTAATTACATAGTTATATATTATATAATATAATTTTACACACTATAATACTATATTCTATGTTTTATATACACTGTCTTATTCAAAGTTTTATGTACTAAAACAGTAACTTTGGGAGCAGCTTCCTAGCTTCTCACATTTTTTTTTAAAGATTTATTTATGTATTTGAGAGACAGAGAGAGAGAGAGAGCACACAAGTGGGAGGGGCAGAGGGAGAAGAAGAGAGAATCTCAAGCAGCCTCCCCTCTGAGCAGGAGCCCGACGCCAGGCTGGATCTCATGACCCTGAGATCATGACCTGAGCCAAAAACAAGAGTCAGATGTTCAACCCACTGGGTCACCCAGGCACCCCTTCCCCCTTTTTATAATCACATTTTAAAATCTAAGATCAAGAGCCTCGCTCACCAGATTATTGGGAGAATGACATAATCGACAGTTCCTACTGGGATTTCTAGCTCTCTAGAGCTGTATCCCTGCCTCTCTCTTCCCTGTCTCAATTAGCTTCAACCACAAAGGTCTCTTTGCTCTTCCTTAAACAGGTCAGTCTCATTCCTGCCTTCACCTTAAGGCCTGATCATCTGCTCTTGCCATTGGCCCTTGCAATTTTGCTTAACTTATTCTATCATGTCCTTTAAATTATAAGCTCCAGTGCACTCCATCACATGGCCTTCCCTGATCACGTCTGCACACAGTGGCTTATCTTCTTAGTCGCTCTTTAATCCTTACCCGCTTTATTTTTCTTCATGGTACTTATTTATATCTGAAGTTATATTGCCTATTTATTACTTGACTTGGTCTCTCTTTCACTGAGATACAAGCTTCCTGAAGAGAAAGATTCATCTTCTTCACTGTGATAGCCTCTGGCCTATAACAATGTATTAGATGCTTAATAAATATTTGTTGAATGAATAAATCAAATGACATTATGTGTATAAAATGTTTGGAACATAATAGTTGTTTAATGGACAGTACCTTCTTTTTATTATTTATCCTACAACAGCGGATTTTTATTGTAGTAACACTGAAGACACATGTAAAACATACTTTATTCCTTCCCAAAAGTCTAGATTCTTGACCTCTGGTTCATAAAGACTTATATAATCTGATTTCATTGGATGAAGTGCATGTTTTGGGTATTGTGTTTCCCTTGCTTAAACCCTTTTGCACTTGACAAGATGTCATAGAATTTTTAAATGTCCCTTCCCTGTCATTAGTCATGCTGATTTCTTGGGTTCTGGGTATGCTCATGTGTCCAATTATATTTGGGATGTTTGCTTTCCAGATGCCAGCAGAAACTACATCTCTGCATTTGCTTTTCACAATTGGATATCCAGCCTGTAACAGTGCATCCCTTGGTGGTTATCATTTGGCCAGTCATGACTTAACCGTGCTCTCAGCTGAAATGGAGGATATTCAGGCAGGTTTGACTTCTCTATTCTTTAAATGGAAAGGTCGTGGCATCACTGATTTTCCTTAAGATTTTTGCAGAAATAGTCTAAGATTGAAGTAGAGAATTGCCTGTCCTATGGAAAGTTTAGAAAAGTGTGCAATTTGGGAAAGTTTCCGACCAAGCTTGACATTTCCCTGAATTGTTAAGGCCCTGGCACTCAGGACCAGGGGGAGACATGGAATTTGGCCTCTGCAGTCATGGCCTTTTGACAGATATGATGAGAGGGTCTAATCACCAATGCCAGAGCATTTAAAATGCCAAGGAATAGGGCGAGTGTCAAAAGATTGAGAAAGGAACTAACATTCCCCAGACATATACTGTGTACATGGCACAGTGCTGGGAGCTAGGTCAGGGGCACTTATGTAGCTTTCGGAGCAATAAATGCCTGACAGTTCTAATAATGCTGCCTTAGGAATATCCTACTGCTTTAACTTTTAAGCCATGCTATGGCCTGAATGTCTGTGTTCCCCCCAAATTCATATATGAAATCTAACCCCCCCCAGATGCTGGTATTAGAAGGTGGAGGTCTTTAGGCAATGGCTAGGTCAGGATGGCAGAGCCCTCATTTAGTGCCTTGCCTCTTCCATCATGTGGGATTATACTGGGAGAGTACTGTCAATGAGGAGGCAGGCCCTCACCAGACGCTGAATCTGCTGGCGCCATGATTTTGGACTTCCCAGCTTCCAGAAGTGTGAGAAATAAATGTTTGTTGTTTATAAGCCAACTCAGTTTAAGGTATTTTTGTTATAGCAGCCCCGATGGACTAAGACAAACCCTCCTTCTTTACTGTGTCTGGTGTAGTTGTTCCCAAACTTTAAACATTCATGTCTACTACCTTTATTACTTTGGTCACATTTGAGTACCACTGGCACTGTAATTTATTTAGTTAGTTAGTTATTTTTTTAAAAATCAACTTACTTTAATTTTGTAAATTAATTTATTGTAAAAAATATTATACTGGTCATAGAAAGTCACTGTTAATTAAAAATTATTGTCGTATCACCTAAAATTACATCATATGCCACCAGTGAACCCAAGTCCTTACCTTATTTGAGAAAGACTGGAATCCTTGACATCAACTCCAGACTATTTGAATGACAGATTTGGGTTTTCATATCTTGTCTGACTTTATTATGATACTGGGTCACCCAGTTGGCGTGAGCCCCAAATTGTCTCTTTCTCCTTCTACTTGCCTTCTATCTCTGCAACTGCAAAAGCAAAGCCCTTGGGTTTCCATCTTCCTCTCTTCCTTCTTGAAGACTGAATTTTCCAACCAAAGCTAGGCATCCTTAGGTTTTGTCCCCAGCACATGGAAGCTACAAAGGAAAAAAAAGAAGAAATTAAATCATTTTTAAATGTCTACTATGAGTGGGGTGCCTCGGGGCCTAAGTTCAGTTCAGGTCATGATCTCAAGGTCATGGGATCGAGCCCCACATTGGGCTCTGTGCCCCGCAATGGGCTCTGCCCTCAACACAGAGTCTGCTTGTCTCTCTTCCTCTGCTCTTCGCCCCCCCAATATTTTTCTCTTTCTCTAAAATAAATAAATAAAATCTTTTTAAAAAAAGCCAAATACAGTTCTAGATGCTCTATAAACCTGAACCCATTCAATACTTTCAAACCATTTATTGTCATCCCCATTTTACAGGTAAGTAAAACACACTAAAGAGAATGTAAGGAATTAGCCAAGGCAGCACATGGGTAAAGCTGAGATGTGAACCAAGCTGTATCTGACAATAAAGTATGTGCTTCTTCAGTAAAAATCCTGAAGAAGAGAGTCCATTGGCATTTCAAAGATATGATATGCAGAGCTGATAATCTCTCTTAAACTGACAAAAACTCAATCATTTTTGTGATTCAAATAGCTACAAAATATATGTGTTTCTGATTCAAGTTGCACTTAAGGTATAAAAAGACTGTTTCAAAGAGCCATTTAATGTTCAAGAGCCTTTTAAATAGGATCAGGTGACTCAAGGTGGCTAACTGAGAAGATCTATTTCTTGTTTCAGTCTTAAATGTGCTGAAATGATATCCAATTCATAATGCTACTATTGATATGCCCAGAGGGTAGAATCCTGTGACTACTTAATCTCATGTTCCCTCAGAGCAGAGGACTGCATAATCTTTCATTGTGTGAGGGCACCATAATTCATTCGAACATTTCTCTCTTTTTGGATATTTAGGTTGATTTCATTTCTTTGCTTATATGAATAATTGTGTTATTGTTGGTGTTAAAGTTCAATTTGAGAGCTAAAGATGTTTCATTTTTAAATGGATTTCTTTTATAGTTTATGAATTTAAAAGTGAGTATGTGTATTAGCCATTAATTTCTTTTTTGTTGCAAATTTCAGTTTATGCACATTATGTACCTCTCTATTTGTATGGTGGCCTTTTCCTCATTGACTCGCAATCTCCATGAAGACAGGGACCTTGTTTGTGTTGTTCAATGTTGTATTCTCAGATTCCAGAATAGTACCAGGCACAAAATTAGGCAAGATTAAATAAGAAAGGTCCCCTATGTTTCACCTAGAAATTATGCCAATGATGTTAATAAGAACTTTCCTTAGAATAAAAGTTACACAAGCTAGCACCAAATTTTAATATCAAGTGCATTTTTCCTGGTCAGACAGATCATCCTGAGTTCAGACTACATGATTTGTAGGTATCACATTGATCTTACATAACAGATATGGGTCTGAATATCTACTTTCTTAATGTAAAATTTTAACTAAACTATAGAGAAACATAGATGTTCAAAATGTTCCCTTTGGGCCTTTGAGTTTTGAATAACAAAATTCTCTACAGAAATGAGGAATGAGCAAGTGAATAAATATTTGTTTAAAAATAAGGAAAGTCCAAATTTCAAGGAATTTATGAGTTAAGGAGAGACAATTCATAGTAAGAAATTGTTATATAGGTCAACCCTTTATAAAAAAAAGGAAAAAAGCATATAAATGTTTGCATTGTGATGGAATTTTGCTAAACTTTTCAAGTTTGAAAGGTTTACTATGTATCCAAATTAAAATTCTTAGAACACAGGCATGCACTCCCACCTACCTCCATGCACAACATACATAGTAGAGTCGAGAAACTGTGTTTTACCCTCAGAGAGAAAGCTGTTAGTGGTGATGGACCTTTCTTGCAGTTCTTACTATGGGCCAACCACTGTGTTCAACATTTAATATTTAAGAGCACAGTTAATTCTCTGAGATAGTAATCGTTATTCCATTTTACAGATGTGAAAACTGAAACACAGAAACGTCAAATAACCTGCTGGACGACATAAAGCTCCTAAGTCACAAGCAGAATTTCAACCCAGACTCAGAGTCTTAATCTTTGAACAGTAAACTTAATTCCAGAAACTAAGGATTCTACTCTGACATGTATTTCCAGTTTTCCCCTTTTTGAAACAACAGTTTATAATGTTTAGTGTTAAATATGTCCTGGGCCCCAATCTAAGTCATTTGTTACACACACTAACTCATTTAGACTTCAAAACAACCTTGTATGGGACATATTATTATTACTGTTTCCATTCTGCAAGTGAGAAGCTAAGACAAGCTGAAATCAAGTAACTTGAACTAGATTACATGGGTTTTTCTGTTTTTATTTTTGTTTTTTTAAAGATTTTATTTATTTATTTATTTATTTATTTATTTATTTATTTGAGAGAGAGGAAGAGAAAGAAAGAGAGAGCACGTGGTGGGGAGGGGCAGAGAGAGAGGGTGAGACAGAATCTCAAGCAGACTCCATGCTGAGTGCAGAGCCCAACATGGAGCTCAGGATCCCACAACCCTGGGATCATGACCTGAGCCAACTAGATGGAGGACAACTCCAATAGAGAAATGTTGGGAGCTGTAACATTTCTCACTTCTTATTTATTTGCATGAGAAACAAATGAAATGCTTCACTTAAAAAACTGAAATTTGCAGGGGTTTTTTTTATTACAGTTTAGTCTCATCTATCCCGATTAATACTATAGCCAAAACTTCCAACTAATTTAATAAGGCTTGTATAGTTTTATTACAATTTTGATTAAAGACAATATAAGAGAAGGAAGTAATAGTCTCGCTTTACTTAAGAGAGCAGATCTAAAAATCAAATATATATATAAAATTGCATTTTATATTATATATAAGTAAATCCAGTCAGTTTTATAAAATATATTATGATCTTTAAGTTAGCTTTGTCCCTGGAAGCAAGGTTGGCTTAACATCAAAAAGTCTACCAATATGATGACATATCACATTAATACAGTAGAAAAATCAAATGATTATCTGAATAGATGAAGAAAAATATATATTTTTTTAAGATTTTATTTATTTGCGTGAGAGAGAATGAGAGACAGAGAACATGAGAGGGAGGAGGGTCAGAGGGAGAAGCAGACTCCCCACTGAGTAGGGAGCCCAATGTGGGACTCGATCCCGGGACTCCAGGATCATGACCTGAGCCGAAGGCAGTTGCTTAACCAACTGAGCCACCCAGGCGCCCGATGAAGAAAAATATTTAATAGATTTAGCATGTATTCATGATTTTAAAATTCTTACTAAACTTAAAACTTAAGAGATCTTCTTATCTTAGTATTACTGGTGGGAAGCAGGCTCTGAGACAGACATTTTCATGTAGAAAGTTTATTGAGAAGTACTCCCATGGGCAGTAATGGGGTTTGGGGAGGTGAAGGAAGCAATATTGGGCAAGAGAAAGTCAACTGCTTTGAAATTATAGCAGGCCTCCCCTAATGATGTAAGTAGCATGTGAGCCAGCACAGCCATTCAGAGCTGAGCTCTTTCGAAACAAGAAGGCCATAATTTTATACAACCAAAGCTACCTGTTATTAGACATATTGTTTCCTGGGAAAGGGCCAAGTACAAGGAGGTTTACTTTACCCAAGTCAATTGTTGGAGGGACTTAAATGAGAGATACTGATATGCCACCAGCTGAGAAAATGACAGCTTCAGGAGAGGATCTAACCAGGGCACCAAAATATTCACTACATTCGGTAGACATACAAAAACAGAGAAATTTAAATGCATTCTCTTTAAGGAGGCAAAGCCCACTATTACGTTTTTTTAAAAACATAGTACAAAAGGTCCTGGGGAAACCCCTTAGAAAAGAAAAGGAAATAACAGGCAGAGGGATTGAAAGGGAAGATCTAAAGTTATCAGTATTTGTAGAAGATATGATCACTTGTATAAAAGAAATAATGGGAGTAGCAAAAAACTATACTGAATGAGAAAGTTACATAAACTTATATATAAGATCAATTTGAAGTAATCTAAACATCAACTTGCAGTAAAGTAATAAATTAAATGCAATTCATGTATCAATAGAAACTATTCTGAATCTAGAAAATAACAAAGAATTCACAAGACTACTATAGAGATTGTATTCCATCAGTGGATGATGGAATGTTATAAATTCCCCACAAATTGAGTCATAATCTTACATATTAAGTACTCAGTAAGTATATTCTCAAACTTACATGATAAAATAAAAATTAAAAAATACACTGAAACAGAAGAATACATATCTAATTATATCTTGACTTAGTACTACATTTTAATCATAAAGATAAAAATTCTTCAGACATCCATATGGAAAAACTAAGTCTGCTTTCTAGGGTAAGAACTTCACAGGAGCCTCAGACTTCTCAGAAAACTGTAGTACAGTCTACAAAATCCTAAGGAAAATAAAGCACTACCTAAAATCGTCATATCAAGCCAAGATATGCTCAAGCACACAGGACAATAGACATGCAGGACAAAAAAAACATTTAAACTCGAAAAAAGAGAAGGTAGAATCCATAAACTATCCTTAGAAAAAAATCTATTAAAAGCCAACTAAGGGGTGCCTGGGTGTCTCAGTCAGTTACACATTCAATCTTGGTTTCGGCTCAGGTCATGATCTCATGGTTTGTGAGATCTAGCCCCACAACACTAAGGGGTCCTGCTCAGCAGGGCATCTGCTTGAGATTCTCCCCCCTGCAGCTCCGCCCACTTGCACACTCTCTCTCTGTCTCTCCCTCTCAAAATAAATAATAAAATAAATCTTCAAAAAAAAAGCCAGCTAAGAGGTGGATAAAAATAAAGAGCCCCCCAAATGGGACAAGTATTCATAAAATCATTAAATCTATTTAAATGTAAAAATGAGCTGACTGGGAGAACTACAGAGCCTAATATAAATGCTAGAAAATTTGAAACAAAATATGTGCATCGAAAAGGTAATTATGGGAGGTATAAAGCGTAAGGAAACGTGTGAGTCTATTTCATGTTTGATAGTAAAGAATCATTCAAGGTTGTCTCCATTGAACACGTATTTGAATATGCCATGCAGCAGCTTCTTAATATTTTCACTATTTCTCTCCTTTAAACCCAAAGGAATTTAAAGGATTCAATATCTCATAATTTAAAAACCAAATAAAAAACTATTTAAGTAAAATATATTCATTCCTTTAGATTGACTACATTTTCTTTAATATTCTTTAAATTCAGGTAAAATTAAAATAACTCATTTTATATTTAATACTACCATATTAGCATATCTCCATATTATGTGCCTGTCTACCTTCTCTGTCTGGCTAAATAGATTAAAAATATGAGTTCTTGTATGCATAAAGAGACCTCACCAAGTATTTTTTTTTTTTTAAAGATTTTATTTATTTATTTGAGACAGAGAGAATGAGATACAGAGAGCATGAGAGGGAGGAGGGTCAGAGGGAGAAGCAGACTCCCTGCCGAGCAGGGAGCCCGATGCGGGACTCGATCCAGGGACTCCAGGATCATGACCTGAGCCGAAGGCAGTCGCTTAACCAACTGAGCCACCCAGGCGCCCCACCTCACCAAGTATTGATTATTTCTGGCAAGGAAAATTATTTGAGGTAATCTGTTGTTTTATTATTTATGTTTTTTATTAATAATGTGCAGATATATTACTAAAATAATAAAAAGATTATGCTTAATGAGATAAGTAAATATAATCAAGTGAAAAACTATAAATAAGTAAATAGAAAATTTTATTAAAAAAACTAAGTAAGGAGACTGGTTACAAAATTAAATAAAAATTCAACAGATTATTTACATAACAAATAGTAGCCAACTAGAAAACATAATGAAGAAAAATTGCATTTTTAAAAATAACAAAAATCATAAAGACCTGGGAATAAATGTAACAAAATATGCTAAATTTATATGAAGAAACCCAAAAATTCTACCAAGGGCCATAAAAGATGATTCTAAATAATGGAGTGACATATGTTCTTCTTGGGCAGCATGGATTAATATGGTAAAGATGTCAATTTTTTCTAAATTAATGAATCCAAAGCAATCCCAGCTGAAATTTTAAGAGATCATTAAAACAAAATTGAGAATCCAGATGCCAACTAAATATATGCTGAAATTTAGTATATAATATAGACTGCATCTTATACCAGTTGGAAAAATAAGAATTAATTAAAATTTTCAGAGGAAAAACTGGCTAAGCATCTAAAACATTCTCACGGGTGCCTGGGTGGCTCAGTTGGTTAAGCGACTGCCTTAGGCTCAGGTCATGATCCTGGAGTCCCGGGATCGAGTCCTGCATCGGGCTCCCTGCTTGGCAGGGAGCCTGCTTCTCCCTCTGACCCTCCCCCCTCTCATGTGCTCTCTGTCTCTCTCATTCTCTCTGTCTCAGATAAATAAATAAAATCTTTAAAAAAAACATTCTTTATAATACAATGCATTCTGGAGGAACCAAATATTTAAATAAAAAAGATATAAAATATTGAGAGAAAAATATGGGTGATTACTTTTATCATCCTGGAGCATTGAAGACATTTCTAAATGTGACCTGAGACCCAAAAGACATAAAAAAAGATGAAAAATTTGATTCCACAATATTTTTAAAATTTTGGTGTGGCAAAACAAAACTGAACAACAACAAAAACATATCCAGCGTTGGTAAAGATGTGAGGAAATGAGCATCCTCATGCATTTTGGAGAGGAGCTTAAATTGATACAAATTTTAGGAGGTAAGTTTGCCAACCATGCCAAGATTTTAAATGTTCATTCTCTTTGATCCATTAATTCCACTTAGCTCATCCAAGCAATATTTATTGAAGACCTAATATGTACCCGGCATTGTGGTAGGTTCTGTCAAAAATAAGTCAATACAACAAATATGGTCCCTGTTTTCTTGGACAAAATGTTTTCTTAAGGATGAGGCATATCTTTTTCAAGATGGCAACAAAGAGTAAGCTTTAGAATCCTTCATTTATGTGATTCCTTTCCAAGGCCTTAGGTATTTTTATGCTTAAATTTAAAATTTATTTCTTAAAAGTGGCATTTTTAGGCCCCCCCCAAAACCTGATTCTGGCCCTGCTTAGAAAAAAATCAAACTGACTTATAAAAATGTACACATAACAATTTTCTTCATTATAGCTATATTTGTGGCTGAAAAGAGAACATATAGTCTAAATACAATATTAATAAAAATATCAAATACTTACATAGTTTTTACCATGTACTAAGCACTTTTTAAAGTTTTGTATACTTATCAACTCACTTATCTCTAAAGCGATCTGAGACTAGTATTAATCACTCCCATTATACAGATGAGAAAACTAAGCCACAGACAGGTTTAAACTTAATCTAAGTGCTCATCAATAGATAATGCATTAAATTGAATCACGGCATAGCCATACAAGATAATTTGATGGAATCAAAATGATAAATCTCTATCAGTTGACATGAAAATATGTCCAATACATTGTTAAGTAAAAAAAGTAAAATCAAAAGAACATTGGTTTGATGATTCACTTATGTAAAATATTTCTATATTTATTTATATCTCTATTTCTAAATGTTTACTTTTTGTCAGATCCATAGCCAATATATATTTATTGGTTCCCATTTGCATAGAGAGATACCTGAAAGAGTGTTGTATAAAATGGTGACCGTTTCTGGGGCGCCTGGGTGGCTCAGTCGGTTAAGGGTCTGCCTTTGGTCATGATCCCGGAGTCCTAGGATCAAGCCCTGCATTGGGCTCCCCACTGAGTGGGGAGTCTGCTTCTCCCTCTGACCATGTCCCCCTCTAGTGCTTTCTCGCTTTCTCTCAAATAAATAAGTAAAATTTATAAAAAAGATAAAATAGAATGGTGACCGTTTGTTTCTGGGTCAATGAAATTTGGGACGACTTAATTTATTTTATTTTATTTTATTTTTTAAAAGACTTTATTTATTTGTTTGAGATAGAGAGAGAGCAAGCAAGTGGGGGGAGGTGCAGAAGGAGAGGGACAAACAGGTTCTGCGTTGAGGGTGGGGCCCAACTCATCAGACTGGGCCACCAGGTACCCCATTTTTTTTCTTATTTATTATTTTATGCAGTGCTTGAACTTTTAGCTGTGAATGTATTTTACTCACTGAAAAAAAAACATGTTGTTTTTGAAGAGAAAATATATAGCCCAGATATGGAATAAAGGTATATTACAAAGCATCATGTATGTTTTGTATGTTAGTATGATCTAATTAATGTTCCTGTATAGTCTGCAATAAGCTACAACATGGAGTTAGTAGCATTTATGTAATAGAGTTGTAGGCAACTTTAAAAATATTTTCTTGCTTCTCTGCATTTTCTGACTTTTCCTGAATGTGCATATCATAGTTATATAATAAGCAGTAACATTGACCCATAAATTCATTAAAAACAAAAATGTCTCATGTATTATGTAATCATTCTTGATCTGCAAATTCACTGAACATAGGTTATGTTTTTTCAAACATGGCTTTAGTAATTGTTTCTATTGTCATTTATGCTTCTAAAAAACAAGTATCGCCACATCTGACCTTCTTTCTGCTCTTCATCACCAGCGTCTGCATCTTTGAGTGTTTCTTCTTCATTCTACATTTCTTTTGCAGATTCTAGAGTTCAAACTCATCATCACTAATTCTATAGTGTTAATTCTGCTCTTTATTGCTTTTAATGCAGATTTCTACTCTATTATTGCATTTTTAATCTCCTTATAATCTTTCTTTATCGTGTCAAACTTCTGTTTTTATTTCTACCTGCCTCTCAGCCAACTCCCTTCTTATCTCGACTTATTTTCATATAATCTCATTTTTCATCTCTTTATTCAAAGACTGTAGTTTTCATTTCTATTAAGATTACAAAGCAGACAGTTTCTGCAATTTCTGGTTCCTTTAGTGACTTTATAAACCGTTCTTTTTCTGCATCTTGATTGCTCTTTCCTCCTTTTAACGTGCACAGTATTTTCACTGCAACCATTTCTTTTTCTGTTTTCAGTGTCATCACCTTTAAACAACAGAGTATGCACCGATGGTTGGTGGAGGACTCTGCCATGCCCTTCCACTCGCCCTAGCTTACTGTTAAAATCCCCTGCTCAGATCGTAAGCAAACAGGTTGGTTGATATTCATGTCTCAATGCCACATTTTGGAGTCTAGCAGCCATTTATCTGATGGTGATGTTGGGTCTTAGGCAGGTCTCCTTGTCCTTAAGGTACTATGAGAAGGCAGAATACTGCAGTAATGAGGCTATCAGTCACATACAGTAAAATAGTGCATTCAAAATCTGGATCTACCAATTATTAGAAAAGTTCCTGATTCCTTTAAGGCCCACTTTACTCTATGTGTGAAATGGACACTGTAATAGCACATACTTCACTGTGTCGTATAGGGATTGATACTAATATCAAATCTATAGAGCACTAAAGTACTTCAAACATATTAGCTCACAGAATCCTGACTCTGTTTATTCTCCTTTCATAGGAGAAGAAATTGAGGCAACATGTTAAGTAATTTGCCCAAGGTCACACTGTTGTAAAATGTAGAATTGGGATTAGAATCTAGGCAACCAGGTTTCTAGTGAGTGTTTGTACTAGCATCTGATAAACAGTTGCTATCATTATTACTTGGGGGGGAAATTTATTTGTGAATGATCAAAAGTAGTGAGTACTTCTTCCCTCTCGTGAAACAATAAAGGCAAAACAGTGTTCCGCTTACATGTCTTTTTTCCCCCTCTTCCCATTGTATTCTAAGATGAAAATTTGCCATAGCTTAACTCCTCTGTCTCAGGATGTATAGAATGCCTGAAAACTACAATTCCTGAAAATGTTTAGAAATCCAAGTTGGGGAATCTGGGGTGGAGTGTGCATTTGTATGTCTCTGTGTGTGTGATCCTTTTCATCTGCTATATACATACATATATTCATACACCCACACATATATATCCCACACGCAAAAGCTACTTTAGAATCCATGTTCCAAGTTCTCTTTGGTCAAGCTGTGGCTATACAATCTATCTGTGGTTGGTGGTTGTCACAGATTTTGTTTTCCTGAGCCAAGGCATAGGCAGCCGTATGGAAGTGCTTCTGCATTGTCCTTCATGTTGACAGTTTTGATCTCCTGCAAGTGACGAGGTATGTGTTAATGTCACCTGACAATTGTGTTTCTCTTTTCCACTCCATGAATATTATAATTAGAGGAAATTCCTCTAAGATTTTGGCTGTAGATTAGTTGTCAATCTTAGTTTCTTGGTTTATTATGCGCTCTCATCTCTTTCTGTGTTTCCTAGGTATTTTGTGATGAAAATCACAAAGTCTGAGATGGGGAATGTTCTTCAATCACTTTCTTAAGTTGCTCCCTCCTCAATTCCACCCCTACTTTCCAACCGTGCATGCACACACACACACACAGCTGGAGAGCTTGAACCAATATTAATGTCAAAGGTAATATAACAACAGAGAGAGTAATGTTAACATTATATGAGAGAAAAAGAAGATTAATTTCCTTGAGAATCCATACTCTGTGCCCCTTACTCTGTGATGGCAGAAGGGTCCAAGTCAAAACAGATTAGATGCAGATGGATTTGTGGGTTGGAGGGTTTAAAAATTTCAGCAAATTACTTGCCAGAATTGTCAGCAAAGAAGTAAGGTATGAAGCCATTTATGGAGAATGAGAGGTAAGATTGGGCTGGAAGTATTAGATACCTGGCAAAAGTTTGCAAAAGCTACTGTTTGAAATGGAGAAGAGCCAATTTTTCATTAGGATAATGATCTGTCCAGTGTGGTATAACAAAGACAAAAATGACGGTGGCTCAAACAAAGGAGATGTGTATATCCCCTTCATGTGACAATCTTAGTATAACCAACATAGTCTTATTTAGTGGCCCCACAGTCTTAGGGAACTACCCTCTTTCTTTCTTTTTTTTTTTAAGATTTTATTTATTTATTTGCTAGAGAGAGAGAGAGTGAGAGTACAAGCAGGGGGAGCTGCAGGCAGAGGGAGAAGTGGGCTCCCCGCTGTGCAAGGAGCCCAATGTGGGACTTAATCCCAGGACCCTGGGATCATGACCTGAGCCGAAGGCAGCCGCTTAACCGACTGAGCCACCCAGGCATCCCAGCTACCCTCTTTCTGTTACTTGTTCTGTGTTTTGCCCTCACCTACATCCACGATCACTTCTCACTATGTCCGCATTTCAGGCAAGTGGTGGGAGGATGAAAGGCAAAAGAAGAGCTCATCTGTTGACTGTAAGACCACTCATAGGGAGTTGAACACGTGAGTTCCGTTCATATTCCATTATAGAAAGTTCAGCATGGTCATGCTCAGCACCAAAGGAACCTGAGAACTATAGTCTTCAGCCGGGAAGCACTAGGCATAGTGAAAATTTAGTGGTGCCCTTATGAAGTAGGAAGGAAGAATGGAAATTAGAGGACACAATATTCTATGCCATAGTCAATAAGGGGCATGTATTTATGGGGGCCAGCAAAATTGTGGAGTGAGCCAACTTTGCTTTTGGAAGTCTTCCTTTTTCATTTGTCCCCAATTCCAGTGTTTCCATGATTTCCCCCAAATATGTAATGGCTTTTCCTGCCATGTGGGGCAGAGAAATTAACATCTATCTTGGCTTCCAGTTTACACTATACTGGGTCAACTGACATCTGCTTGGATATTTCCAGAGCAAGAACTCAGGATATCATTGGATTGTTAGATGATTCCAATTTTTAGAATTTTCTTTTTTCAATTAACTTTATGATGTTGTTATAAATAAAAATATGGCAGACAGAGTCCGTTGCAGTCATTCTCTCTTTCTTCCCTGCTAACAAACTCCAATTTGTTCAGGTAGTATGTGAGGACCCTTTGATTGCATGGATTTTAGACTCTTACTCCAGAATGCATCATGATTGATGTAATCCAGTCGCTATAATATCATTCCTCTTAGACAATCATGTTGTGCAGTTCTGTATAACCGGACAAGAGGATAATTCATGGAACTGGTGACTGGAGACAAGGGATTACACTGGCAATATTGGTTAAAGAAATGCAGATGTCATTGAAAATTATGGAGAAAGCAGGCAAAATCAGTCAACATCTTAGTTAAATGGGTTGAAATCCATACACATTGATGCAATTAGCAATTTCAATTGACTGTAGCCATTAGAATTGGAACTTGGAACTCAGCTAGAAACTGAGAAACTAGAGTCACTATCTACGGATAGGACACATGGACCTATCTGCGTTGAAGGGAGGGATTCTGGACCTAGGAACACAGTGGTCCTAGAAAAAGTGGAAAGGGTTAAGAGGTCCAGGCAATTAATGCAGAGATGACATAAAAAATACAGGTAGGGAGGGGTGCCTGGGTGGCTCAGTCGTTAAGCGTCTGCCTTCGGCTCAGGTCATGATCCTAGGGTCCTGGGATCGAGCCCTGCATCGGGCTCCCTGCTCTGCGGGAGGCCTGCTTCTCCCTCTTCCACTGCCCACCCCCCCCCCACTTGTGTTCCCTCTCTCGCTGTGTCTCTGTCAAATAAATAAATAAAATCTTTTAAAAAAAAAAATACAGGTAGGGGAATAAGGGTACACCAAGCAGAGAGACTCAGGTGGTAGTAGACAAGCTCTGATGGCCAAAAGGCTTAAGTCACCAAGTTTGTGAAATTCAAAAGTGGGATTCTAGCCTGTAGGAGTCCTCCTTAAGCCTATAAATAAATATATACAGCAAGAGCAACCAATGAAGCTGAGGGAGCAGGTATACTGGATAGAACCTAAGGAAGGACTTTAGATACAGAACTATTCAGGGATATGGTTTTTAGAATTCAAGTGCTAAAAAGAACATCATGTATTTGATCAGGGGTATAGAGGCAAAACTGTTTGAGGCCTACATTTCCATTTTGTGAAATACTGATATTGAAGCATTCTGTCCTTACACTTCCTTACTCTTCTCCTCTCATTTGCTCCAGTGCCACCCATGTCCTGATCTTTGACTTCATTTCTTTCTTTGGCCTTTGCTGCTGGCTTTCTATGTTCAAACTTACCTGTGACTCTCAGCACATCCTAAATACTGCCCCTAATATCCTTTAGCTTGTTGTGTTTTTTGTTTTTGTTTGTGTGTTGGCACCCTGCAATTTAAGCCCCAGCCTGGACATGTTTCTATGCAGCTGGAGCCTTGTCTTGGCTTGTCTCAGTCCCAGTGTGGGTGGGATTTGATAAAGGGTCAGGCAGATTGTTGTTATCAAGTGTTGTGTCCCAGCTTTGTCACTTTTCCCAGATTGGGGATGGAACATCAAGAATCAGTTTCAGAAATAGGGAAGACATCATGTTGAAAGAGTGAGGCTCCTTGCTTGAGTGATGGGAAATAATCAGACAAAGACCAGTTGCTAACCAGTGTCAGAATACATGGCTTTCTAAGGACCCTGATAATATGCTAAAGAGTAGGGGTAGCTTTGTTGAGGTTCCTACCCTTGGTTGGACATTTTTAACAACAAAGGTAGTGGAATGTTTTCTTTCCCTGATTGTATTAGTTGAGACAATACCAGAGGCCTGATATTCCACTTGGCTTCTAGTCGTATCATCCTGTCTTGTTCTACTTGTCAAACAAGTTTGAAACTGTCACCAGCATCCTGACCAATTCACCCTGCCTTGTATTTCTTGGCCCCAGACATCTGGAGAGTTGAGGCTCTGCCATCAGATCTCAAATTTTCATTCCCTCTAAGTCCCAGCAATGCATGTCCCTGGTTGAAAGGAAAAGATATTGGATATATGATCATCCCATCTCTGAACTTGAAATTCTCAGTCACATTTCATTTTCTCCTTCAAAAATGATTAGGTGCCCTGCTAGAGATGGCCTTTGTGCTCTGACCTGAACTTTTTACTATGTTAGCTGGTTAACTCCCTCATACTTTCTCTGGGTCCCCTTTGACATCAATAAGTTATTCCTGTTCTCTCCCCTAGTATTTTCAATTCCTTTTCGTATTCTTTCTATCTCATCCTCTGCCCCTCCTTTGTATGCACTTCCATGCTCTAAACTCCTTATATGTTCTATATGGCAATTTTTCCCCAGTGGTGTCAGGAGAGAAACAGATAAGCTATTGCAAGCTTTCTTTCCAAGATTCGTAATTACATTTCAACAACAAAAAATTATTGATTGCTAAGCACACTCCCAGGTCCTGGTGATAAAGTGATCAAAAAGACAATTCCTGCCCCCAGAGGAGCTCACAGTCCTATGCAAAAACTAGAGAGATTCATGAAAAAAATAATTATAATACAGTGTGGTAAATATTATAAGAGAGATATGCATAAAAACTTGTAAGAATATGGGGCACCTGGGTGGCTCGGTCGTTGGGCGTCTGCCTTCGGCTCAGGTCATGATCCCAGAGTCCTGGGATCGAGCCCCACATCAGGCTCCCTACTCTGCAGGAAGCCTACTTCTCACTCTCCCACTCCCCCTGCTTGTGTTCCCTCTCTCGCTGTCTCTCTCTCTCTGTCAAATAAAATCTTAAAAAAAAAAAAAAACTTGTAAGAATATTAATGATGGAGGAATATTCTGTCTGTAGAGTAAGAGAAAGCTATAGACTAAATCCAACAATTAAATGCCTTTTCCCTTCTATGTATCCAAGAAACTTATTAAAAATTATAGAATGCTAGAGATGAGTATTCCTTGTTTAATCTGTGAGAAAATAGACCGTGAGAGGGGGGCGCCTGGGTGGCTCAGTCCTTACGCATCTGCCTTCGGCTCAGGTCATGATCCCAGGGTCCTGGGATCGAGCCCCGCATCGGACTCCCTGCTCTGCAGGAAGCCTGCTTCTCCCTCTCCCACTCCCCCTGCTTGTGTTCCCTCTCTCACTGTGTCTCTCTCTGTCAAATAAATAAATAAAATCTTTGGGAAAAAAATAGACCGTGAGAGGTTGAATGACTTGTCCAAAATCACAGAGCATGCTTTGACAATGCTGAGATCTTATGTATTAGTCAGGAAAATTAGCACTAACTGCTACAATAAATGAAGCCTCACAATCTCAGTGACTTGATACAACAAAAGGTCTCTCTCCTCCTTCCTTCAAAACTGATGCGGGCTGGATGGTCTTTGTCCATCTTGTGGGTATGTCACTTGTAGCACATGGCCTCCAAAATTGTTCTAGCAGGGGAAGTGAAAAGTAAAAACACACTGGCACTTAATTGTCTTGCCTGTGAAGTGACGGATGTCTCTTGCGCTCATACTTCATCGGCATACACAAGCCTTATTGCCCCAATGTGAGAAATGCTTAAGAACGCATGAAACATATTGTGTCCAAACTATCTTTGCCACAGCTGACTTCCCTTGGGAATCCTACATCTACTATCAGTGGGTGATCTTCATTGTATACTGGTTGTGGTAGTGGTAGGACACAAAGTATATGTTTAAGAGAGATAGATGGATGGATGGATGGATGGATGGATGGATGGATGGATGGTCGGATGGACGGGTGGATGGATGCATGTATGGATATATGTGAGATAACTTCTACATCATTGATGATCATTATTCCAGCTGACCTTCTTAGCTAGGTTGGTGTTTATCTTCTACCTTATTTTTCTTATGAGTTGACCCTCATGCTTTTCGGATGAAAGGCTTGACCACCCTTTTCCTGAACAGAATTCAAGAGAATTTTGATAGTGCAGCATGGGATATCATTGTGTTAATCATTTTGTCATGAGTACTGCAGAATAAAATGCCTGGCATAGTAAATAATAGCATTAGAGCTGTCTTTGAAAAAAAAAGGTCAATATTATACCTGGTTGCTGATAGGAGAGATTAATATACTCTTGCTATTATTAATAATAATAATTAGACTCTATTGCTTTAGCTGATCCTTGGGTCCCATTTATAGGAAGAGCCTAATGTTCTTCCTGAGCATGACTTGGCATATTTTAGCACGTCATTGCAAGCATTGAAAATCAGTGCCAGGATCTTCTTATCATTTTATTAGCTTTTGGCGCTTGGATTTTGTATTTGTATTGGGCTTGCTTTTCCACCACTGAAACAGTTAGCAGGGATTTTTATATGAAAAGCAGAAGACCTTTTCTTAATAGCATTTCTTATTGGGGGGCATAACTATAGATCTTTGTATATTTTACACCATTTAGCACAGCCACTGTTG
The DNA here is from genome assembly GCF_002201575.2 of Neomonachus schauinslandi. Taxonomy (NCBI): domain Eukaryota; kingdom Metazoa; phylum Chordata; class Mammalia; order Carnivora; family Phocidae; genus Neomonachus; species Neomonachus schauinslandi. The sequence goes on from NC_058404.1 coordinate 184,992,148, forward strand.
CAAATTAAGAGGACAGGCATCCTTGTCAGGACAATTAACACATGCCGCAGAAAATTCTTCTTAGCCATGGGGGAAAAATAAAAGTTTAAATTGAGGTTGTCATACAGGGAAACCTTTTAGGTACTGGGAGCAGAGGAGACAGGGGAGAGAAAAATGGAATGCTGAGTGTTTGTTGACCAGATCATCGACCTCTTTTCTGTTACAATTTCTCTATCAAGATCACCTTTGAGTACCGTGCAAAGGGTTTGCAGAAATGTAAAAATGTGCCAGAACAAATGATCCTTGTTTAAAGGCTAAATACATGGAGGGTAATTTTAGGAGTTTCCTCATTCAAATAAATTCCCCTCCATGTTCTTTCTCTGTCGTGAATTTTCACTATTATTTCCAATTTTGGATTAAGGCACTAAAGGCCTCTATTAAAATGAACCAGTGTTACCTAGCAGGGGTAAACCACTTACTCTTTATCATTAATGTCTTACTGTGAATAATTAAAATGAGGTTTCTTCCTTCAGCAAAGCCTTAAGAAATAATAGTGGTAATGTTTAAAAACTTAAAATTTATAGCATGCTAGCATTTACAATGCTAACTGAGTTATTCACCCATTTGTTTCTTACAATAATCGTGTGAGATAAAATAGGTGTGTGTGTGCGTGGTATTTTCTTTTAACTGATGGAGAACTGAGATGAATCAGCTGCCTATTCAAGGGCATGCTAAAGGACTGAATTATAGAATGAGTAAGTGGAAGGAGTAGGAAGGAGAAAGTGGGGACAGCACGTGGGAGGACCAATTCTTATTGGACCAATAGGGAGCATACTGAACAGCTAAGCTCTCTGTGAGCGTCTGGAGGTCTTGAGGGGGTTTATGTTTGAAAGGCAGACTACTAACCATAGTTGCATTATCTATCTTTTCTTGAGTGTCTGTTACTGGCTAAGACCAAACTAGACTCTTCCATAAACTTTCATTTTCTTTTCTCTATCATCTTGAAAGGTGGATTATATTCCATATTTACAGATGAAGAAACAGGGGTTTGGAAAAATTAAAAATTTGTTCAAGGTTACTCAAGTAAAATTGGTAAAATATTTTCCTCTTCCTAAGCCCCACATTCCTTCACAGCCACACACTACTGTGCAAGAAAGCAAACAAAGAAAAGGTCATGGCAGGGACTTGAAAACAAATTTCCTTTTCTTCACATCTGTCTCAGGCTTGGCTTCTTTGCCCTTCCCCTTTCCATTAACTCTCTAATCCTGCAAAGAACAGAAATTGGGTCACACCCTGACCAAAGGGAGGGTTTAAAAATTTCTACCTGGATTCTCTTTCAGCTTTCAAAGTTTGTCATTTGCCCTTCAGATTCATTACGTGGAATATTTCATATGTTTATTTCAGTAGTATTGTTGTTGAGGTAAAATAATAAGTTTGTTTTTTGTTTTTTTTTTTTTAAACAAGACACTTTTTTCTTCCTTATTGAACAATATGGGGGCCATATGTTTCCCTCCTATGTTAAAAATTACCCTCAATCGGGCGCCTGGGTGGCTCAGTTGGTTAAGCAACTGCCTTCAGCTCAGGTCATGATCCTGGAGTCCCGGGATTGAGTCCCGCATCGGGCTCCCTGCTCAGCGAGGAGCCTGCTTCTCCCTCTGACCCTCCCCCCTCTCATGTACTCTCTCTCATTCTCGCTCTCTCAAATAAATAAATAAATAAATCTTTAAAAAAAAAATTACCCTCAATCATTTTAAGGTGCAATGAAACCTATCAAAAGTTTCTGACCAGATTTCTTTCTCCACTAAGAAGTCATTAAGGGCAAAGAGTGACTGATACAAATGGAAGGCAGGCAACTAAACTTTCCCTTAGTATTTGTTACCACAGTTGCTGTAAACTAAAATTACTCTCTCCTTGACTAAAAAGTGGCCATCTCTTGGGTGAAATGTGGCAGCTGCTTAACAGTGTACAGTAATAAAACATGGTTGTCTATGGGGTGCCCGGGTGGCTCAGTCATTAAGCATCTGCCTTTGTCTCGGGTCATGATCTCTGGGGTCCTGGGATCGAACCCCGCATCGGGCTCCCTGTTCAGCGGGAAGCCTGCTTCTCCCTCTCCCACTCCCCCTGCTTGTGTTCCCTCTCTTGCTGTGTCTCTCTGTCAAATAAATAAATATAATCTTTAAAAACAAAACAAAACAAAACATGGTTGTCTAAAAAGAAGCAAGTAATGATGAGCTGATGCATTTAATTGACAGGACAGAGAGAGGATTAGAGGGCTTAGAGGTATTCTTTGAATTTTCATCTCCCTTTGAGCAAACTTGAGCAGGCTGCTTAATTTCTCCATTAGTCAGTTTCCTCATCTGTAAAATGGGCATAATAATACTTACGTAGCTCACAGAGGCATTGTCAGAATTAATTAGGAAAAGTCCTCTGAGATCTCTGGATGAATGGTGCCAGACAATTGCAAATGATTAGTATCCTTATTATTCTGACACTCACCCATAAGGCCCATCGATCAAATATGGCTCTAGCTGAACTGGGCAAAGCAATGGATTCTGCAATGCATTCAGTGGCAATTTGCCCTGAAGATAAAGTCTGTCACACACAATGTCTCCCTAGAGCAAGCTTAGGCTGGTAACAGTATTGATGTAGGTGATCTGCCTGCCAGGATGCACAAAGGCAGTTTAACTAGAACTAATTATGGCTAACAATAGTGCCAGAGCCAAGAACTCACCTCTGATTATGATGGGTTGTTCAAAGAAACTATTTCTGAACCAGATAATGAGACAGGATTTTCTGCACCATTGGTATGGGTAGTATTCTGAAGGATGTCAGGTCACCTCAAATTTCAGAGGAAGGAGACTTGCAATACTTTTCTAGAAGGGAAGAGAACCAGAGAGAATTGTATCCTTGCAAATTGCCCATTGTGGTGTTCATAACTTACTTATCTTGGCCATTCCTTTTTATTGTTGCATAAATGTTATATGCTTGTTCTTAGAGTAGGAATGAAAGGATGGAGAGAGTTGGCAAGTAGAACAGGTAAGATGGAGCTTCCAATATCACAGGAGCTTTTGATCTAAGAGAGCAAGATAGACGTGCAAACAATGTACACAGGATAGGGGAAGAGGAACTTTGAGGAAGCTTCAAGCCAATGCTGAGTGTAGGGGCTTTGATGTGGTATGGCTGATGTTATTAATCAGAACATCATAAGCTACCAAACTGTATAATGTGTCAGTATAAATATTCTTATTTCCAGGACTACCACCTTAGTGCAAATTACTATCATTTCTCCACTGGATTATTTTGGTAACCTTTTGGCTGATGTCCCCGGGTTTCAACCTTTGCCCTCCTAGTCTATTCAACACACACTTGGTCACTCAGAGCAACACTCTTCTGTTTATCAAGACCTCTTTCCCCATTGTGCTTAGAATCAGTTTCAAACTTTTGCTGTTACTTCTTATTGCTTTGTTATCATTTTTTACTGCCCATCTCTAATCTTATTCTGAAATCCAGCTGTTATCTAAGCTCTATCCAGACTAGTTTCCCTTCAGCTCCCTAAAAGTCAGGTCTTTTCATGCCCCAGGGCTTTTGCATGTACCTTCTTGCCTGGAATGTTCTTCCCAGGTGACTTCCACTAGCTAGACTTCAATACTCAAAACATTTCATTTGTATGTGAAATATTCAAAAGGCTCTATCTAAATCATCACCTCCCCATCCCTTGCCAATATCCTGTGTATTATGTATTGTTTCATGGTATTTATTAAAATCTGTAATTATTCATTCATTCACTCAAACATTCATTCAATCTTTCATTTTCTTCTTCACTGGTATTGTCTTCTACAGAAAATGGACTCTCAGGAGAAAAAACTTGCCCTCACCCCTAACTTACCAGTAACCAGCACAATACCTGGCACAAACCTAAGATTTCTTTCTCTCTTTTTTTAAACATAAGATTTCTTAATGTTGAACAACAATTACCTCTATTAAGCAGCTGCTGTATGTCATGCATTATACTATATACTTTATATACAAATCTCATTTTTCCATGCAAAAACTTTGAGAGGTTGGTATCACTGAGCTACAGTTTTCATACAATTAAATTGAGGTTTAGGAACTCTGAGACTTGCTAAAGACCACAGCTTGGATTTAGGGAAAATTGGATTCAAACACAAGTCTCCTTAGCTCCAAAGTCAGGACTGGTTCTGTTGTTTCCTGATTCAGAGGCTGGATGAGCAATTCAAATGAAGGGGTCAATGATAAATCCTATTTCAGGAGACGTCTAAAATACTCAAACTCCTAGAAGCAGAGAGTAGAATGGTGGTGAATGTGCATTGGCTTGAAAAACATTTTTGGGAAATTGAATCTAAGAGAAAACCCCTAATTGTTAAGTACCTTTGTTAAGTACTGAGAACTTGGTAATGACTTTCCAGAGGAGAATTGGTAAAAACCTTGAAAAGAATAAACCAAAACAATCTTCTCCTGCCCTTCATAGGAAATTTTCCCGTTTATTTTCCAACCACTTCTCACCTGAAGGCATCTCAATCTTGGCTTCTGATTACTGTTTCCTGGAGGGAAGTTTAGGGGGTGTGAAAATTATTTCACTTTAGGTTCACTCCAATTCACTTAAGAACTTTGCACATTTGAGAATCTAAATAAATGAATAAATAGCAAAAACCTATTGAACTAAAGGGTGAAAAACTTGTGCTTTTCTTTTCTCAAACTTTGACATTTAACATGTGATATTTTGTTTGTGGGTTGGAGCACTCTCAGATTTAATGCAAATAAACAGGTTAGCTATTAAAAATGAGACAAATGTTCAAATAGAAGTGTGGTTCTTTCTTTGCCCAAATTAAAAATGAATCATTTTTGATGGGCAGGATTTTCTAGCATGAGATGAATATTTTTTCAGAAAGGTAGTTTTTTGTGTGTTTCTTGCTTGTTTGTTTTCAGGATTGTTTTGCTGAAAGGTTTCCAGTTGCCTATGATGATAGGAAAAAGATGTTAAAATAAAAATATGCATGTATTTAAGTCATCAAATCTCAACCAGAGCAATCAAAACAACCACAAAGACACATGAAGATGAAATTTCAAATATTGTGGCACAGCTGTGGACTGCTAGGCAACAAACAACTAAACTAAAATCAGAAGTGTCCGTTAAGGGGCACCTGGGTGGCTCAGTCAGTTAAGTGTCTGCCTTCAGCTTGGGTCCTGATCCATGATCCCAGGGTTCTGGGATTGAGTCCCACATTAGGCTTCCTGCTCAGTGGGGAGCCAGCTTCTCCCTCTCCCTCTGCCTGCAACTTCCCCTGCTTGTGCTCACTATCTCTCTCTCTCCCCCTCTCTGTGTCTATCAAATAAATAAATAAAATATTAAGAAAGAAGAAAGAAAGAAAGAAAGAAAGAAAGAAAGAAAGAAAGAAAGAGAAAGAAAAAGTGTTCATTAAAATTGAATAATATATCTGTGTCCCAGAGACTAGGTTATGTTCAGTACAAAGAGGAGTGGTGGGTATTAAAAGATAAAACAAGTCCCTTTTGACTGTTAGGGACTAGTGGTGATGACAGGGAGAGTAACTGATAAATCATTATAAAGTGGTCAGTGTTAGGATAGAAGTAGTCACAAGGCTCTATGAGAAGACAGAAGGTAGAACCCCAAATCCAGCCTGGCAGAATCATGACAGACTTCCTAGAGGAGGTGACACCTGGACTGAATAAAGAAATGCTTTAGTTGTCAAGAGCGTAACAGCAAACAGGGGTACCTGAAACTTCCTTTTGCTTCCTTTGCAGCTCATTCCCATCTATTGCAAACAGCTTTCTCCTCAGGCAGAGAACATTATGGCTACACCCAGCTTCCAGACTTGTATTTTTTTAGACAGGAAAGCATTTTTCTCTTTCCAGCAACCATTTGAAAAATCCTAGTGAAAGATTCTCATTTTCTTTGGTTGAATTTCTTTTCTAACCTTTAGTCTAATCCTTTTGGCCAAGGAGGTGGTATTTTCTGATTGATCTAGATTTGACCCATCCAATGTATCTAGACTATTACTAGCTATTTAACATGACAGCTTCCATTTAAAACCTATCACTTAACATGCTAATGAGAAAGGCCTTAAAAGAGAAGGAGAAAGAAACATATATCAAATGTTAAAAAAACAAAATTCAACTGAGTAAATTTTAAAGTTTTATTGGCTTTATTCAACAATTCATGAATTGAGTAGCATACCATTAGGGAAATAGAAAGGGGCTCTGAAAAACTGTACACAATGAAAGATTTTCATAGGGAGAAGGGGTGGGATAAGGAAGTTACTAGCAACGAGTGGATTATTTACAGCAAGGTCAACTTCCTTTAGGGGATGGCCAGGGTCTATCACACAGATTACCTCACTAATGCTGACCAGGTAATGCCAGATTAACTGGTTTAAGATACCACTCTTACGAGAGGTTGAAACTGTAATTAATTTACGTATAAAGTCTCCATTTGCTGACTTGGGCTTAGCATAAGTGACTCCATTTTGAGCCTGTTATCTCTTTATTCATTAACACAGATGCAGCATAAAGGACTGTTGATCAGATGAAATAGTTGATATTCTAGGGACTATCTTTCAACCTACCAGTGGCTAAAGTAATTAAGGCACTGGATACATTTTAGGTTGCATTTGCCTACTGAGAGACTGACCGGCAGGGAGAAATAAACATTTGTTAAGTTATTTTCTGTGCTAACTGCTTTTCCATGTGTTTTACTTTCACCATCTCATAAAAATTCTTACTACAATCTTCAAAGATAAGTATTAATTTAAGTACAGGAACAGAGAGGTTAAATAACTCTTAGAAGATCACATGGATTAAGAAGTCACAGAGATTTAATTTGTTTTTAATTAGCAATTCCATATTCCCTCCTCTACACCATGTGGGATCTTTGGAAAACAATATTTGTAGCATAATGCATAATCTTCCAAATGGCCAGAGGTGTGCAAATAGGAGCATTGTTTTGTTTTGTTTTTTGCTGACTTTATGATAAGATAGTCTTTTTTCTTCAGATTTTAATGTGCTGTGTCAGGAGAAAATATATAATGAGTGCTCTGGATTTTCTGTCTTTTGAGCTGATTCTGTAAGATGTGTCACACGTCTCTTCCTTAGAGAGAGTAATTAATGGAGTGTATTGTTATTTCCATATGATGTCGTCTCTGGAAGAATTTCTCTTTGGGCACACAGTGAAGGAGTTGGGGGGGGAGGAGGGACATGTGTGAAATTCTGCATTCATATTGAGCATTTTCCCAATAGGATGGCACAAGAAAACATCAATAATTAAATGGGAAATATCCTTTCATCTTTATAGAGAGATCTTCATATTAAGCTTGTGTGACAATTCTTTTAGAAGGGTCACTATCGCTGGCTCTCCAATTGTGGATTGGCAGAATATGTGGCAAGGGTTTTGACCCAGCAAAGACAATGCTTGGGTCATTCAGTGGGAAGCCAATAACTGCTCCTAAATTTGGGGCTCATTGCTCATTTCATTAACCCTGCACAAGATTCCCTAAGATTTTTTTTCCTCTGTCAGGTAAACATTAGGCTTAGTTACAGAGGTGAAAGGGATGTATAAATGGTGGGGGGGGGGAGGTGTATCTCATTTTATTACTCTTTTTGTGTAATAGAAATAAAAGTTTTGTAGGGAGTACTGTATACAGTAAAACAATCATTTGTCAAAGGGTAAACTTACTGAACACCAATGCTCTGTTTTTAAAAGATCCCTTGTGTGTCATGAACTACACAGTGTTCATAAAAAGTTGTACTCCAGGGTTAGATATTCTTGCTTCCTCAATTACTAGAGTTTTCTGAAGTCTCTCAAGGAAGAGGATTAAACATTTATTGTCAGGAAGCACCGGGTTGCACTTTGTCCCATGCCTTGACACATTCATTAGCCCAGACTCTAAATTTTCAACTACTGAATCCATAAAATACAACTTAAAAAAAGTTAAAAGTAGTGAAAGAAAGAAAAAAAGAAAGCAACAGCCAGAAACTATGCACTGCAGTTTTGAAAATTCTGTTCTTGCTCTTTCATTTTGGCTTTGCTATTATAGGCAGTATATCTCCTTAATGAATGATATTTGAAGTGATATATGAGTCCTAATCTGCTCTGATAGATTATTTACTATTTTATATCATAAGAAAATAAGAAATTTGCTATCTTTTAATTTTTATTCGTTTGTGGAGAGTTGATATGGCTCATGGAGTAGATGAGGAACATGACAGAAATTAGCAAAAATTTCTCATGGTTAATTGGCAGAGACAGAACATTTTTAGATAATGATGCACTCATAAAGAAGATAACTGAAGAGAAAGGTAAAAGACAATTTCTATGACATGATCATTACGAAACTCTAATTTGAAAGACTAGCATAAATTATATGTGCAAAATTAAGTAGAGTTTTAAAAATATAGACTGCTGGTCTCAGTTCTGACAGTAAAATGATTGAAAGTTGTCACCCCTAACTTTACAACAACAAAAAGCTGGACAACCTGAAAATCAATGACTCTTTTCTTGGACCAATCAGAGAATTGAAGTCTTAAAGAAAATTGCCACCCAAAAATCTCTAGAGGTAAGTGCCTCTAGAGAGATACAGCCTGGATCTGCTCACCTGGAACAGAAGTCCTGGAGTCATAAACTGGCAGTAACTCTTAAGTGGTAATTTTGATCAATTGTTTGAGGCTGAGTGTAGACACAGTCCAACTCCTAGCCAGATTAACTTAATTCTACACACTAAAGGAAAATCCTTCAATCCTTATTCGTTGATCAGCATGTCTGGCTTTCAAGAAAAAAACATTACAAGGCATGCCAAAAGGCAAGAACAAATAATCAAACAACAAAAACTGTCTCAAGAGACAAAGTAGGCGAGTACCAGATTTACATATAACACAGGGATTATCACACAGGATGTCTAAAATTGATTATAATTAACATGTTAAGGATTCTAATGAAACAAAGCAAAAAATATGAAAGAACAGATGAGTAATGTAAGTAGAAAGATGGAAACTCTACAAAAGAATAAATAAACAGTATAACAGAAATGAAGAATGCTTTTTGATAAGTTTATCAGTAAACTTGATGTGGCCAACAAAGAGTCTTTGAACTTGAAGGTAGGTCAATGGCAACTTCCCATGCTAAAATACAGTGAGAGAAAAGAATTTTAAAACAGAACATTCAAGTTCTATCAAAAAAAATGTAACATATACAACTTTGGAATAGAAAAAGAAAAGAAAATTGAAAGAATAAATACATGTAGTAATAGAAGCTGAGAACATTTTACAATTAATGAAATACAGCAAACCACAATTCCAAGAAGATTAAAGAACACAAAACAGGATGAATACCGAAAAAATACTATATTTCAGCATATTATATTAAAACTGCAGAAAAAATAGAAATGAGAAATCTTGAGAGAAATCAGAGGAGAGAGAAAAAAACACCTTACCTACAGAGGGAAGGAATAATCATTACTGCAGTCTTCTCATTAGAGAAAATGTAAGCAAGAAGAGTGTGGAAGGAAAACATTTAAAAGAACCTCACTCCCTGCGCCCCCCCCCACCAATCTAGAATTCTATATTCAGCAAAATTATCCTTCAAAAGTAAACAAGAAATACTTTCTCAGACTAATAGAAATTTCGATTAATCTCCAGCAGACATACCCTGCAAGAAATGTTAAAAAAAATTTCTTCAGGCAGAAAGAAAATTAGATGTTATTGACTAAATGTTTATGTCCCCTCCAAAATTCATGTTAAAGCTTTAACCCCTTAGTGTGGCTGTATTTGTATAAAGGATCTTTAAGGAAGTAATTAAGTTTAAATGAGGTCATAAAGGCCTTGGTAAGATTAGTGTTTTATAAGAAGAGACACCACCAGAGCATGGGTGTATTGGGTGTGTACTTGCACTCTCTTTCTCTCTCTTTCTCTCTCCCTCTCCCTCTCTCTCTCTCTCTTTCTCTCTCTCTCTCACACACACACACACACACACAATGATTTAGGACTGTAGGAGAAAATATACAGTATGAGTTTGAGTTTCTTATAGTGCCAGAAAATAAGGAAGTTCTCAAAAAAAGAAAAAACACCCCACAATGATGCATGTTTGTCAATGTGTCCTGGGAGACCAATGAAAGAGCTCCAGATGGTCACACCTAGAACAATTTGAGTGACAAAATAATTAAGGTAGTGTGATGATCAATTTTGTGTGCCAACCTGGCTAGCCCATGGTGCCCAGGTGTTTGGTCAAATCTTGTTTCTGCTAAAGGTATTTTTAGATGAGATTAACATTTAAATCATTAGACTTGAGTAAAAAGATTACTCTCCAAAATCCATGTGGGTGGTCCCTCATCCAGTTAGTTGAAGGCCTTAATAGGGAAGCCTGACCTCCCCAGAGAAAAAAGGAATTCTTCCAACAGATTGCTGTTACACAATAGCTACAAATCTTCCCTTGTCTCCAGCCTGCTAGCCTACCCTACAGGTTTTGGATTTGCCAGCCTCCACAATCACATGAGCCAATTCCTTAAAATATATCTATATCTGTAACCCTGTCTATGTCTATAATCTATCTTGTTTTCATCCATTTATTCTGTTTCTCTGCAGAACCCTGACTAATAAAGATAGTAAGCATTGGATTATAGGCCCACATATAAAGATCTCTCATATAAAAGAATTCCAAATAATTGATGTAGATAATCCCCTCTCAAGTAGAGTTGACTCCTACCCCCACCCCTTTAGTGTAGGCTGTACTTAGTGAGTTGCTCCCAAAGACTAGTGTATGGGAAAAAGAGAACAATATAATTTTATAGTAGAGAAACCTGACAAACACTATCTTAACCAGGCAACAAAAATTAACCTCAACATAAGTCATGTTGATAGCATGCACTGTTAATATGGTTTGATGAGAATGACATTTTACTTCTGCAGTATTCCTTTCAAAAAACCATAACTCTAGTCTACCCATGGGAAAACATAATACAAACGCAAATTGAAAGACCTTGTACAAAACACCTAACCAGTACTCCTCAAAACTCTCAAGTTTACTAAAAGCAAGGAAAGCCTGAGAAACTGTTACAGCTAAGAGGAGCTTAAGGAGACATGATTATTAAATGTAATGTGGGATCCTAGATGAGAATCCTGGAGCAAAAATATTTCATTTAAGTAAAAACTTAAAAAGTCTGTATGGAAAATCCGTAGGGAATAAGTAAAATGTAACAATATTGACTCATTAATTCTGATAAATGTCATACTAGTGTAAGATGTCAATGATAGGAGAAAATGGTTGTGGGCTATTTGGGAACCCTCTGTACTATCTTTACAACTTTTCTGTAAATCTAAATTTATTCTGAAATAAAAAGTTTATTAGAAATATATATACACTAAGGGAGAATAATATTTTGAGTAAATAACATAACTGTACGGGCAAAACATCAACTGCTTCTTTCTTTTGAGGAAAGAACTGACATAACAGGAATTTCAGTAGAAGTAGGATCTCTCAGGTAAAGGACCCCAATCCTTAGGATAGAATAGCTCTGATTGTCTATCTTTGCAACTAGCATTGACTTGTGAACTTCAGACTTAAAATAATTACATGATTTTTGCTGTACTTTTCAGATATAAAGACTAATAAGAACATTTGATTGCCATTTCTCCAAATGAATACTGAATATACCATTAGTATACTTTCCAAGCTTTGTGTTGATGGAAAATCCATCTTCAACCATAAAGCAATTGATTTTCATAAGCGTCGCTTTCATATATTACTGATTTGTATTCTGTCAAGCCCACTATTACAGGACAGTTTGTTTGAGTATAACCTGCTCTCTTCCTTGCTTGGGCTCTCTGGTTTATTCAAGTTACCAAAGGACAGAAATAGCTGCAGTTTGGGCAGTATCCATTCTCTTTTTCCATAGGGAATACTCACTATTTAGCAATGAGCATTTTCAAATGCAAATGACCCTCCAAATTAGGGCAGTCCTCCTTCTTAGAGTCACTACTAAGCTACCACCTGCGTGTGTTCCTATTCAAAGCCGGTCTACTCAGCCCCATATGCATCTCCTCCAGTGTTTTATTTGACAATCTGTTTCAGCTTCGCAAGGGAGCTAGCAAATTATGTATTGCTCATTTTGTCAAAGTCATCATTGATGACAATTCCGGCATCAAGAGGCTCATTTTATTCTGCAGCTGTTTTTATCAAATAGAGGATAAATCATGGTTCCCCATCTTGGTTTGTGTTGTACTTCTGGGAATAATGGAGGGCACAAATAAAAACCCTTTCATTAATAAAGAAAGAAAGGAATAGACTCAAGAGGATCACCAGGTATGATTTTTAGATATGCAGAGCCCACACTGGTAAAAGATTATGTTTAGCACCGATGTAACAGGCTTGGGATAGGGGGTAGTGGTGTTGCAGGAGGGAATCTTAATTTTTAAAAATTCATTTCCTCTCATTCCTTTGGGAATAGCGGGCCCAATTTCATTTAGAATTCCAATACAGAGCAATGTTCACCTCAGCATCTTCTAGAAAAGGACACTATAAAATATTCCTGAAAAAACAAATGATTAATCTCACTAGTAAGTCATTGTGAGAAATTGTCTTGATAGTCTCATGAAATGTACCTAGGCTCTCTGCATTTTTGACATAAGCACCAGGGGGGTGAATGGATCTTTTCATTTGGCCTGCTGTAGTCTAAACTCAGATTTAGAATTGATGGGGGTTAGGGGGTTATGTGTATGTGAATCTGTCTTTACCTTCAGGCATAAGGTATAGAGAGCTGATGAAAGTAAAGCAAGACTCTGAAATACAAAGAAATATTTAATACAAGCGCACTATGGGCAAGGCACTGGTATTCTATTAAGACTCCATATGTGTGATTGAAATGGCCAGACATGCTTCACCGTGGTCCCAATAGTTTCTAGTGCAATATGGAGTTTGATGGAATTGAAGTCAAGGACCCGTGTGGTACTTATCAGAGGAGAATGAGCAAATGTTAAGTGACATATAACCCTCCAAGATGCAGATGACAGCATTGTGAGAGGCAGCCAAGGGTAGATAGTGGTTTGGAAATTCTCTGGAAGATATTGGGAAGAAGAGAAATTGTTAGGGAAGTACTGACAATAAAAAAGAGAGCGGTTAATACAACGTTACCTTACCTTCGCTCCTATCATCATCATTTCCAATGATGTGAACTATGTGCCAGGCACAGGAGTGTGCATTTTACCATATTACTACTCAGTGTCTTTACATCTACATCTTGAGACATTATCTCATTCTCTTTCAGTATGAGAAATGGGGGTTCACAAAGGTTATGCCTAAGACAACATGGCTAGTACTTTCTGAATCATTTTGGACAGTGGCTAAGAGCACAGACTCTGCATTCAAATAGTTTTTGGTTTGGATCTGGACAATCCAACATTAGAACCTCTGCCAATCAGTATTACTCTTAATTGGGTGAGTGTGTCCTTACTTGGCCTCATCACTGTATTTACTCATATATTCCTTTACTGCCTATTTATTGAAGATCTATTATCTGACAGTGCTATGCCTGGCTCTGGAAAACAGGGATAAAATATATTAACATCTCTTCCAAAATAAGGAGAAAGGAGTTAGTGAAACCACCTCTTGTCTGGCCTGGAGTACCCCCCGAACAGTTATTTTCTTTTCTACATCAGTGCTCTTTTCAGGCTCTAACAAGCCTCTCCAGGAAATCCTTAGACGTTCTGCATCAGCATTGCAATTTACTATTTAAGGGAGAGATTCCTTCTTATTGCCCAAATGTTCTCCCACCAAGTTTGAATAAAACATAAACTGATCAATATATAAAGTAGTCATAAAATTAGGCCACTGCCGTGACTATTTGTGTTGGCTTTTTTTTCTCCCTTTTACCTTACTTTCACATGATTTAACATTAAAGTTAAGGCAAGAACAACAACAGCAAAAGAACAGGAAAAGCAAGTAAGATTTTAACAAGCTTTCAATAGACTGACAAAAGAAGATGGGAAACTAGAAACATGAAAATAATAAGCAGTAACTCTGCCAAGAAATACAGCCTCCAAATGGATCCTGAATGAGAAGTTTACTTATTTATTTGCATCTTTCAGTTCAGTTTTGTGTTAACTATTTTTTCCCTCTTGTTCTGAAAACGATTTGGATTTATTGCATCTCTTGATGTGTGTGTGTGTGAGTGTGTGTGTTTGCATTTTTTGTTTGTTTCTCAACACCCAATTTTCTTATTTTAACATCTCTTTATGTTCAGATTTTTCAGACACTGTTTACTCTTTTTTTCCCTACAAATAGAAATCATGGAATGAACAGAGTTATTGTTAGTGCACAAATAGCTTAAGACAGATCGTAAAGTCCCTAGTGATCAAGGAACTATATAATGCTGACTAGCTCTAGCAGCGACAGCAAAAATTTTCATAAGCCAGATGCTTAGCTTTCAGCTCAACCCCATCAACTTATCCTCACCATGTGAGAATCCCCCATTACTTTTCCAAAAAGCCTATTGTCTTCCTGACCCTCAGAGAAATTCTGCAGTTTCTGAGGGTGTTTCCCAGCTCCATTCTTTCTACATCTGTATATAACTAACCATGGGAAAAGACAAGCATGCATTATTATTATTATTTTTTTTACCAACCATAGCAAATTCAGATGCAGAATTTTAAAACAGGGTATATAGTAGAGTCCTTTTGGATAAGATTCTACCACTTGTGGTATGAAAGCTTAGACATTTCTTATAAGCATGGATGGTGAATAAGGCAGTTTTCCTTTCCTAAAGAGCAAAATTAGATTGGCTATATCATAATTCAAATTATAATCACTTAGGGTATCTGGACATGACAAAATGTTAACTTTTCTTTTATGATTTTAACCCACAAAAACTCTCTCTAGAGTTAGTGTTTTTAACATCAGGCAAGTTGTTAAATTTTTTCAGTTGTTTTTTTTAACCTTGTCCATAGGACTTCAAAATCCATTATATAGGAGCAAAGCATTTCTTAGAACTTTTCTCTCACAGACATGAGGAAACTAAATCTCAGAAAGATTTTGTGTTGAGAATATCATCTGCATAAATGTAAGATGGAGAATGAACTATCCAGCCAGAAGAGTAACAAATAATATCAGTACCCTATCCAACCTGTGACTTTAGATATTTAGCCCAATATGAGTCAGCTATATGAGGTAGATCCTTGCCCCCAGGAGTAAATATGCTCCATGGCTATATGAAGAGATTAGCAAATCTAGAATACAGAAAATAATGGTTCTGAACTACTGAAAGCCAGGTGGGTCACACTAATACACACAGGTGTATTAGTTTTCTAGGCTGTCATTACAAAGCACTACAACCTGGGTAGCTTATAACAACAGCAGCTTATTCTCTTGTAGGCTTAGAGGCTAGAAGTCTGGAATTGAGGTGTCAAAGGGGCCATACTTTCTCTGAAGGGTCTAGGGGTGGATCCTTCTTTGCCTCTTCTGGCTTCTGTTGGCTGCCAGCAATCACTGGCATTCCTTGGTTTATAAATGTAATTCTTCAGCTTCTGCTTTTGTCTTCACATAACCTTATCTCCTATGTGTTTGAGTCTCTGTGTGTGTCCATATTTCCCTCTTCTTAAAAGGATGCTAGACACACTGTATTTAAGGCCCACCCTAATACAGTATGATTTTATTTTAACTTGATTATATCTGCAAAGACCTTATTCTCAATAAGATCACATTTAAAGGTTCCAGGGGACACAAAATTTGAGGGAGGTGACACTATACAACTCCTCACACTAAGATTCCAAGCTCCCTTTCAAGTGACATATAACTAAGAGGCCTTTCAACTTAACATGTTCGAATCTGAGCTCTTGGATCTCCTGTCCCTAAATACACATTCTACCCACTGTCCTTTCCATCTCAGTTCAACAACAACTGAATCCTTTGAGTTGTTCAGGCCTAGAAACTAAGAATTATGGCTTTTAAGTGTCCTTATTTCACAGCCTACATCCAGTACATAAAAGAATTCTCTTGGTGACAGCTGCAAATTATATGTAGAATCTGGCCAGTTCTCATTCCCTCTACTGTGAATGCTGCTGTATGAGCTTCCATTATCTCTCAACTGTATCATTTCAGTAGTCTTCTAACTGGTCTCCCATTTCCACCTTCCTTCGTCTACAGTCTAATTTCAACAGACAAGATGGAGCAATCTGCTTGAAACATAGGTCAGATTCTATCACTCCTTTGCTAAAAATCCCTACAGTGGCTCTCCATCTCATTCAGAGTAAAAGCCAAAACCTTTACAAGGCCCAGTGTGGGGTACCTGGGTGGCTCAGATGGTTAAGCATCTGCCTTCGGCTCAGGTCATAATCCCAGGGTCCTGGGATCAAGCCCCACATCCAGCTCCTGACTCAGCGGGGAGCCTGCTTCTCCCTCTCCCTCTGCCTCCCCCCCTGCTCATGCTCTCTCTCTCTGTATCTCTGTGTCTCAAAGGAATAAATAAAATTAAAAAAAAAAAGGGCCCAGTGTAAGCCTGTCTCCCAAACATACTGACCTCATCTTCCCACCTCCCTTTCTCTGCTGCATTTACACTGCCCCTGGCAATGTGTCATTTACACTGCTTATGTTCTTACCTTGGGGTCTTTGCATGGCTATTCCTTCTATCCAAAGACAACTTTGAGGCATTCAAGTCTCCATATTGTTAGAGGAATCAAGGTGAGTTGGAACAAAATCTTGTTCAAAATGATGTAAAATGAGGATGCCTGGGTGGCTCAGTTGATTAAGGCTCTGCCTTTGGCTCAGGTCATGATCCCAGGGTCCTAGGATCGAGTCCCACATCGGGCTCCCTGCTCAGCAGGAAGCCTGCTTCTCCCTCTGCCTGCCGTTCCCTCTGCTTGTGCTCTCTCTCTCTGACAAATAAATAAATAAAATCTTTAAAATATATATATAAAATGAATTCACATGTCATTTCTAGTTCTCTGAACTAGAGCAAAGAAAACTCCTACAGGTTATTCTAAAGAAATACCTCCTTTCAATTGTTTAATTGCTTATGATAATAATAATGATAACAATATAGTACTTTCAAAATACTTTAATGTGTGTACTAGACACTGCTAAGTAACTTTCATATTGTAATGTGGTCTATAAACTCTTAGGGAGCCCTAAGATCCATTAGGATATTGAAAAGATAACCTTCAAGCTATGGCAAGAGAGAAAACAGTATATAATTATGTGATGGATAGAAAAACTCTCTTCCTTGTCCTTCTCTAATATGAGCACATCAACTCTGAGTGCCTAATCCTGGTCTCCTTGTCCCCTGGGCCCACTGGTAGCTTCTGGGAAAAAGTGGATGTATAGAAAGTACCAAGCCTCTTCCCAACTTTTTTCAACCAACACCCCTGCATCTGTCATCTGGATCTATTCCCTAACAAAACATAATTTAATAAGAAAAGATTTTTCATAGGCTAACAGAATTGTCCAAGGAAACACTAGATGGTTTTAGACAACCAGTTAGCTTTAAACTCAAAAGGATAACAGACACTTTTTATCTATTAAAATAAAGAATGAAACAAGGTGACAGTGAAACAAAAGACATAAGGATTTAAAGAAGAAAGTATTAAACAAAAGCCAGAAATGGAAGCTAAGCAGGCAGAGCTCAGCAAAGATATGGAAGAGAATAATGAAAACTGAACAGAGAGAAAAGACACATAAGAAACAACAAGAAGACATAACTTCAAAAGAAAATATTGTCAGGGATATTGCAAATAGGTTTGCGGAAACTGCACAAAATGAAACAGAATAAAATAACATTTAAAATTGATTATAGAAAACATACTTAGTGTGGAAGACAGAAAAAGGAAATTGAGTACATGTAAAAATGGTGTTCTGAAGATGAGAATAGAACACAAGGAATATTAAAAAAATATTTTAAAATGCAGTGAAAATCAAACTATTTTGGTACTTAGGAAAAAGCTTGTATTTTCAGTAAAACAAAACAAAACAAAAAAGCCTATACCTGTTCCTACACCATTAGTACCAACACATACTGACAAAGTAACTGAACACCAGGAATAAAGAAAAAAATGGGCTCCTGTTTCCAGTAATTGGGATCCAGGTTGTTTGGAGCAATACTTTGGCCAAAAATAGCAAAAATTGCTAAATAATGATAAAAAAAAATTCTTCAAAGTATCAGATACCTGAAAAGCTACTAAGTGAAAATGTCTGGAAATGTAGGACCCCAGAGATAAAAGTGGTGCCCTGCACTGGGATAAAGGAGCATTTGCTCTAAGGGCATTTGTTGCTGCTGGCAAACTTGGATCTTTGGTTTGGCAAGTTGAACCCATCCAACACTGAAGAGGAGACATCCCCACATTCAGCTCAAAGACAAAGGTAAATAGGAAATAATGCTGAACTCAGAAGACACAGATAAAGTTGCTGTGATGTTAAACAGATAAAGGGTGGAAAAGGAAAGAGAATTAAGAACAACTCTGAAAAGTTGTGGGTATTGCATTGCTGTTGCTCACAATTGTTCAGATTCATGTCACATGAGGATTTCAAGTAAAATGCAAGGTTTGATTTGGGATAGTTATGAATTTACAGAACTTGGTAGAAAGGAACTTTATCCTAGCTCATAAAGAATCCATTCATCAAAGTAATTTTTCAAAACAATGAACAATACATAACCAAAAACATCAAAACACAAAAGGAAACAATAAGAGAACCAATAAAACTAATCAGTGAAAGTAACTCATGAAAACTTTAGACACTGAGGCTGTCTGACATAGTTTACAAGTACACTGTACTTACCATATGGTTTCCAAGAAGAAGAGGCTCTAAGCCAGAAAATAGCGAAGGGAATTCCCAGGATGACCACTATACAAGAAGTTAATAGACTCTAAATACAGGGTAGAAGAGAAAGACAAAACATTCTTAGAAGAAATTATCCAGGATTAAAAAGTGATTTCATGAGCTGGTTAGGAGTCTCTTTGGTTTCTAAATGCTTAACAGCAAATAATGTAATATAAAATAAAAGGCATTTGGAGCCTCCAAAAAGAACAATAGTTGTATAGAAGGAGAAAATGTTCCTTTGAGTCAGTAAACAATGATTTTATTTTCAATTTTTAGAATTAAACTTTGCTCAAAACTAAATCTTTTATAATTAAGCGATTTTCTTTAAAGCCACAAATAACTTACCAAAATTTAATTCCTACAGTACTATCCCTCTACTGTTCATTCCAGTGAGATTTCTGGGCCCACAGGATGGAGCACGGAGCATGGTTTTGTGGAACAGCCTTGTGTTAGAATTAGGTGACTATGTTTGGAGATCCAGCCATGCCTATAAAGAGCCGTGAAGCTTATGGTAAGTGTCCTGCTCCCTTTAGGGCTTAGGGTCTTCATGTAGCAAGTGGATTTAATGAATCCTAGTTTACATAGTACTGTAATATGAGTGCCCTGAAACTTTATAATACAAGGAAAGAAATGGACAAATGCATCAGGTGTCATTTCCATTCCTCCTGGGTAAAACATCTAGGCCTTTTTTATGACGTACTTCTTCTGTACTGACAAAATTTAGTGTGTTCTGAATTATCTCTTTTTCATCCATGGATACTTTCTGTTAATATCAATAAAAATTATAAAACAACAGGTTTCCCCCCTAATAATACCTAGAATATAGTAATAGCATAAAATGATGTTGATCAATTAATTAATAAAGGCAGAACTCGAGTTGGCAGGAGGAAGAGAAACTATAATATAAGCTATTTCTTCTTTTTCAAAATAGGAAAAAAACACCAATAAACCTTATACTATTGGAAAATTTGTTTAAAAAAAGAATCTTCTCTTCCTTTCACTAGAAAGTTCTGACAAGGTCCATTGTGTAGGTATATGGAAGAAAACCCAAAGGAAGTTGTCATTTGGGAGAACCTGTTAACAGTTTAAAAAGTTCAAACTCTGCTTTTATGATTTGAGCACTGTCTCCAGCTGATCATCTCCTAGAACTTCATACTCTAGAAATATTTAACATCTTTGATGCCTCCTTGTTTGATGTAGACTCTCCCAATTCAACTGTACATGTTTTTATCCAAAAACATCTATTTATCTGTCAAAACTCAACTCAGCACTCACCTGACCCAAGGATCTTTCCTTCATACTGCTTACCACCCTGATGCTCTCCACCCGCCTCCTAAAACCCTCCAATCTCAGATCCTAGAACCTGTTCCTTTTGCTGCACTCATTCCCATTCAGTGTATGGGCAATGGTGTTTATGCACACCTGCCTTTCTTCCTATATTGAAGACAAGGGGTTAAGGATTAATTTGTACTCATCAGTATAATTCCAACATTGAGCCAAGTGTTTGATAAACAATACAATTTGATGAATTTGTGATTGAATGAGTGGGCCCCGACTCTAATCATTTTGATGGTTTTATTAGTGTACATTTACTCATTTGCCCACTATTTTTGTTTTTTAGTAGCTTTACTGAGATCTCATTTATATATCATAATATTCACACATTTGAACTGAACAATTCAGTGATGTTTAGCATCTCTTTTTAGGTTGGCACTTCCCACAATTTTGGCAGAAAACCGTTCTCCTGGAAATCTTGCATGTATCAACTAAGTAGTTTTTTTTTTTTTAAAGATTTTATTTATTTATTTGACAGAGAAAGACACAGCGAGAGAGGGAACACAAATGGGGAGTGGGAGAGGGAGAAGCAGACTCCCTGCCGAGCAGGGAGCCCGATGCAGGACTCCATCCAGGGACTCCAGGATCATGACCTGAGCCGAAGGCAGTCGCTTAACCAACTGAGCCACCCAGGCGCCCTCAACTAAGTAGTTTTAACTTAAGGATAAATAATGAATGAAAAGAGTCAAGAAGGAGGAAGAGAATGCAATATAATTTCAATGCCTTCAACAACAATACTGGTTAAAGAGAAATATATATTAATCACGAGTTAAGGAGAGGTGCACTTTTAAGTCAGATTTATGATATATCTTATGCAGGAACAATTAAGTTAAATCTCTCTAAACTTCATTTTTTGCTACATTCATTATAGCCCTCTTCAAATACTGCCTGATATTTTGTGTTTTATGTCTGCATGGAAAAGCAAAAATCATGAATTATGTTTCTATATTTCTCTTCAGGATTTGTTGTACTATTTTGCACATAGTAGGAACAAAATGCACATACAGTTCATCAGATTGAGAATGTAAAGAGCAAATTGGAAGAAATGATATATCATCACACAG
The DNA here is from genome assembly GCF_002201575.2 of Neomonachus schauinslandi. Classification (NCBI taxonomy): domain Eukaryota; kingdom Metazoa; phylum Chordata; class Mammalia; order Carnivora; family Phocidae; genus Neomonachus; species Neomonachus schauinslandi. The sequence goes on from NC_058404.1 coordinate 185,013,352, forward strand.
AGAACATATGATAGGAATCATAAGATCACGGCCCCATTTTGTCTTTTAAAATCTGAACATTTCAGGTAGTAGTTTGTAAGTCTAACTAATTTCATTTCTCCACTTCAAATTACTAGATGAGATTTGTCTTTAGCTACTTATCACTCTGGAGGAATGAAGGGTTTCAGAATGAGTTTCCCTAAAATGTGCCACTTTGCCATGTGGATTCATTCAAAGTCCAAAAGAAATTAGATAAAGGGCCTGGTCCAGAGATAACTACAAAGAATATGGGCTAGGTGTCATTAGCTGGGAGTAAGCCCAACACGGCCTGCCAACTGAATTCTTCTCTGTGTCCCATTGCCTCTGCATGGCAGGACAAACATTTGTTTACCAAGCATCTGCTCTTCCTATCTGCTTGTATATTGTCTTTCTCCCCTATGAAGTCTCAGATTCCTACTCCATTCTCAGCACAGGATGGCATATAAACCTCAATTGCCTAATTACTTGTGGGTCCCATATTCCTATGAGGCTCCCGTATGTGTGCAATTAAATTTATTTTTCTCCTCTTAATCTTTTGTATCAATTTACCAGCCAAAGAACCTAGAAGAGTAGGGAAAATTTTCTTCTTCTCCAACAAGAACGAGGTGTAAGAATGTAGCCCTCTATTTATAAAGATCAATTCACCTACTCCCACTATTTCTTGATGAGAGGTTGACAAGCTTTAAATAGTTCAGACAACCTCCCATTACATTTTATAGTAGGAATCTAAAGAGAATAAAGTATTCAATTGAAATCCTGAGGGTATTTTAAGAAATAATTATCCAAGTGGTGTTACTAAAACTGCACCAGAAAAGCCCACCCTCAATCTGCTTCACAGCTATCCCACCTCCTCCAAGGGAAAAATACTGAATAAGAAAATTAACTCATTAGCACAATTATTTGAATCTTGTGAAACTACTTCCACACCCTTGGAGTTTAGAGGTCAGTCTAATTTCTCGATTAGTTGAAGGTATATTAAATCGGATCTCTTTGAATTTTGGGAGTTGTCCATCAACAACTAACAGCTTGTTAATTGTTTGTAAATGTCTATGTCCCTTAACCTGGCAATATTTTATTTCTCATTCCTTTAATTTGGTGTTTACCCATCCATAGTCTACATTTCTTGACACATTTTTTTATTAAGTGCCCTTTTATGATTATTCAGGTATTCACTCCTATGTCAAAAGCATCTTAATATTCTTTTATTGCATCACTAGCTGCCTATATATCTGCATTACACATTTTTTTTTGCCACCACTGCCAGTTATATTCTACTGATTGCAAGTCCACTTACCTTATAACTGCCTTGCAATGATCTTTTGTGAAAAATCTTGTTCTATAGCAAAGTCATTCCCCATGCAAAACAGCAAATAAGCAGGGTGCTGCATTATGTCCCCTTTAAGCAATACTTGGTTGCTTTGCAACTTTTTGGCCTGATGCTTCCTAATTTGTAATGCACAAGGCTCTGTTAAAAAAATAACATATTCCATTTCTGTTTACAGAGCTAACGCTTGATGCAAAAAGAGATAGAAAATGAGACTGGTCCTTTATTGGTGATAATTATACCAACAATACTGAGCAAGATATGGAAGGGTTAGATAAAAGCAAATGAACTTACTTTTCTAAACTGAGTTTACTAGATATAATCACATAACGAAGTACAAATCTTTTAGCTGTTCAATTAAAACTACCTTTTTTCCCAATAATTTAGGGGTCCATTTTTATATTACTTTGCATAAGTATTTCAACCAATTTCCATAAATTTACATTTTTTTCCAAAAAGCCCTAATGCCAATTATGTAAAATAAATGTAATTAATTGGTGCATTCCACAGCAACTGCATTCAAGCCTAGTTTGCAGTCAGACTCTTCAATAGGCTGAGTATGGAGAAATGTGGGCTGGTAAACCTGCAGAAGTCCACCCCACAGCCCCCACAGCAAACTGAAAAGTGAGGTTGCGGAATGCTTCCCAGAGGGGTTAAAATATATCAGATAAGGGATGCCTACGTAGCTTCATTTTAGTAAGCTGAATTCGATGCCTAAAAATAGTGAAAGACCTATTTGTGCCAACATCTTCATCTTCATGTATCCATCACTTTTGTATCTAACCCTCAGGCTGACTTGGCCAACTTAACCTGTAAGTACAATTCTGCTCTTTCTAGCATATCCCTCTGCCAGAGGAAAGGTAGAAAGAGGAGTACGTACTCATACTGTAATAGGAAACTGTGTTTTCCAATTCAGAGATAATTCAGGAAGCAACAGGAAAACATGTAATTATCTTTTTAATGACAGTTAAGGGTATGTACCTGTAGTTCTTCATGTTGTGCATTTACGCTTTCCCAGAGAGTTCATGCCACCCAGGTACATGCTGCATATTTGCTAATATGAAGCAACAAAAACCTGTAGTGACAACATTAGCTCTAGTTTAAAAGCCGTTTGCTGCTTGTAAGCTTGGGAGTGACCATCTCCATATTTTAATCATCAGAATCTCTGATCAAACTAGAAGGCTATCATAATTTGCTGAACTGAAGATGCCCACTGAGTTATTTCAAATTCAAGTCTATATATTTAGAAGCTTTAATGCAGTGGAGATGGAGAAAGAAGAGAATGACTGGCCTTCTCAACTAACTTTGGGTTGCATGTGAGGCATAGCTTACTTATATCTTCAACTGATTCTAGTCAGAATGCTCCCTTAGGGCTTAAAAATTATTTTCATATTTTATAATTCAATAAATATTCAGGAGGGCAGCTGTCCTTCCTTTGAAAACTTGGGAGGTTCTAAAATGTTTGAACTTCAACTCACATGGCTAGAGCCACCTTTTTGTCTTAGGTTTTCATTCAGTTAGTGTTGGTAATATCCATGGGGATCTGGTGACTCTAGGGTGGTAGGTCACACAGTGAGGAAGAAGCATCTAGGCCTGTTCTCACGTGATTCCCTGGGATCCTGCACTCGCAGCCTTGTTTGGACAGATGATAGATGTCTATGCAGCCACCAGATTTAAATTTACAAAAGGCAGAGTTGTGCTATGTGTTACACAGACCTGCTATGTAGGGCAAGGTTGAGCCTGTCAGGTTGGGGCAGAGTAATTGAAAAAGATAACCTGGCCTACTTAGGAATGCTTTCTGGTAAACTCTATGTAGGATTAAATTTAACCAAAGCTTCTTGTTTCTTCCTATACTGGACCCAGAGGTTACCATAATCATTATTTCTTATAAAGCAACTGGTTCTCAGAATTTTTATCTTAGAGGTTTCTAAATGCTTCACATTTTACTTTCTTATGTCAGTGCAGATATGAGGGATGTTGTGTATATTTCCAAAAAATAATACATATTAACACTCCGTTAAGCCCACTTTGGATGAAATTGATTGCTCAAAGGTGATCACTAATATATACACCCCACAACAAGGAGATGTAATGAACTGTGACCAAAGCCCATGTGTCCATTATCTGCGGAAGCTCTTACTGCCTGCCACCAAATCCAGTGGCAGGGGAACCACAAAGCTTTTGTACCACACTTAATTTTTAATAGGATCTGACGTCACTCACTCAGAAATTTAGAAACTTCTAAGAGTGAAAGAGAAGACCTGTTGTCTCAGAAATACCCAACACTGTAAATGTAGTGGATCTCCAGCTGAATTTTAAGTACTTCTTATGTTGAAGTCTGATTGGTTCTTGAGAAAGTCAATACTTCTGGGTGGAGGGTAAGTTACAGAAAGGTATAAACATGCCCTTTCATTATAATTAACTCCTGGAAAAAGGCCCCCAGGCAAGCAGGTATCCTGAAAAGAAAGATGTGTTTGTGTTGTTTGGGAAAATGTTTGTTGTAATGGAGTATTTTCAGTATTTAATGTATTTGCTTCTCTCTGGCCCTGACCTCATCTTTCTGGACTCAGTTCTACTCAAGTAGAACTCAGTTCACACAGGGAAAGGTGACTATGGATAGGAGTATTCAATTATAGCATAGTGTGAGCCAAGTCAACATTTTTTGAATGAGAATATCATTTTATTCAGCGGTGCTATGAAAATACCGAACATCGTGAAGCTAAAATTGTTGTTTTGGAACTTTTGGTGATGACAACATAGATACCCTCCTGTCATTTACTTACCTTCACTTGAGTCTCTTCTATGTAATAATTCATGTAACAGATGGCATCTTAACATAAGATAACTGAAGGTGATCTTGTCAAACCACCACCTAGATGACATTTTATTTTTTTGTATATCTATAATATGGAACATTGTATGAAGCACATAGCTTATCTTCACAAAAAGCCTTGCAGGAAATAGGTCTGAGTTGGGTTGGAGAAAATAAAACTCAGAAAGGATATAAGACTTGCATAGACCATGTTAACTGGCAGATTTTAGGTACAGACTGAGACCAGATCAGATATTGTCACCTTTACCAAAAGCCTTCATTTGGACTTCATTATTGTCTGCTAAGGATAGTGGATCCTGTCACTATAAGATCCTTGGTTAGTTGAGCAGCATGATGGGTGTGTTAAAGCAAATCTGGAGGAGTAATGATTTTTCAGGAGAAAAAAAAAAAGTTGTGGGTAAGAGGAGGGGAAGTGTCAAGGAAGACATTTGCTGGCAAGATAGGGAAAAGGACAAAACATTGCCCAGGGAAAGGTCAAAAAAGAGGCTTAAGAAAGGAGACAAGTGGAAAATGCATAAGTGAGGCTGATTTTGGTGGTATGAAATATATAATCCTCCATATTCCTCCCTAACATGTCTTTGAGAAAATCCATATTGGTTGACAAACACAATGGTGTAAGTAGAATCTGTCGAGGTAATGAGATATACCAGGTCAAAGCTGACATGAGGTAGAATAGTGTTTCATACCAGAGTACTGTACAGCTGGGTTACAGTATTATTTTTAAATAATCTGTTTGTGTTTGTTTCATGGGCTAAATTAAAAGCTGCTCACAAGTGCTCTCTTCATTGTTTTATCTCTCATATCAATTTTCATATGAAATGTGACATATAGTAGGTACTTACTACATTTTGTTTGAAACTCTTACTGTGTGAAGCTACATGCTATTTGAAACTTTCTTTCTAGCTACCCTACAAGGAATATCCAGAATTAATAACAGCCCCAGCACCTGAAGAAATATATTATGCCCAAAGCTTGTTTTTATACTTAATTATTATATTTATTTATATCTTACCTTGTCCCAGAAAGGGTTTATGATGGATGTATCCTTTAGGGTTTGTTGTTGTTGTTTTGATTTGTTTCTTTGCTTGTTCTTTGTTGCAAATAATAAAAATCTATAACGGGTGATTTCAGCAGAAGTAAATATACTAGAAAGATATTGAGTAGCTTGCAAAATCAGTACATACACAAGAAAACTAGACCACACACACACAGTTTCAAACAGAACAAAAATAATCAGGGCAGGAGAAACTGTTTTGAGCCCGGATATCAGGGTGCCAGTTAGGATAAATGAACACCAATCATGTTTTCAGATCTTAAATCTTGCTTGCAAAATTTGAAGTTCCAGGAGAATGAATCTGATTGGTTGAGCGTAAGTCTTATGCTAACCTATCCATTGGCTATACTTAGTTGGAGAGAAAAGATGTGGTCAGAGGAGCCTATAGTGTCTCCAAGGATTCCTTCAGCTCCTGTAGTGGAGGAATGAATTATTCAGAGTCCCATCAAGACTGCAATCAGTGGGGAGTTATTCCATGAAAGAAAATATGAGGGTTTTTGGAAAGCACCCATGGATGCTAAGCAGCCAGACAGCAAATATCCTCAGCATTTGGGCACTTTCTTCAGCGGTTCTTGCCGTCTTCAGAGAATAAAACTGTGAAAGGAGCTCAAAGTGTTGACCTTTGTAGTTAGAGACCAGGAGTAAGAGGAAAAATGAGAGGTCCAACACATACACTCACACACACAAACACATACACACACCTCAAAGTCACTACGATTCGTTGAGGAAGTTCTGCAGAGAGGTCAACACTACTACTTCAGCAAAAGAAAGAATTTCAGGTATGAAACAAAGGAAGATGATTCTGGATTGGGTCTTGTTTTCCTCTGTGTTTGAATTGCTTACCCCAGATGCCTTGAAGCTAAGCTTTCTTTCATTCATCAAAGAAATTGTAGTTTCCACCAAATAGCAATATCCTCTCCCAATTTCCAACAGCTGTCTATCTTAAAGAGGTTATCTAGAGATTTAAGAGTATCTAAAAGACTGTTGAATCTTGATTATGAATGGCTAAGAAGAAACCAATACGGAGGAATTGTGGAGACTGGGCTAGTTCAGGAGCCCATCATTTCTATCTGTCACTGACAAGTCACCAGGCTACTGTAATTCAAAATCATTAGTTAAGTCTTCTTGAAGCACAGTGGCAAAGCAATAGAAAAGCAGCAGGCACTGGAGTGTTTCAGGAGGATAGATTCTTTTCTTCTATGCGCTGGCCATATGCGAAGGACCCTACCGATTAAAAAAAAAGACACATGGCAGCAATATCACGCCAGATTCACACCAACTTAATGTAAATATGCAGCAAAGCTACAAATTTTGCTGATTCAGGATGCTATAGTAGGAAAAGGAATTCTGATAATATTGTTTTGCGAATACTCTTCAAAAGATTATCAAGAAAGATGGCATTTGTTACTCTTTTGTAGGAAAGATTGGAAAGCGACAAAAGAAAGTTTTCAAAATCTTGAAGAGATAAAAATATAATATGCAAAGTATCAAACTGAAGCAAAACTGAATTTGTTAAATACACGTTTTGCAAAGCCAAGCCATTTCCTGTTCCGCCATCTTACATGAATTGCCTGCAAACAGCTTTTAAAATGGGCAGAGCATTTAACACATCACTGAAAACCTAAATACCAAAGAGTCCACTGAGGTGAGATATATTTAGCTATCCACTGTGCCCGTGCCTGCATTCACCATTTTTTGGCTGCTGCTATGTCAAAGACTTTTAGTGCAGCATTTTAAGAAATTTTTTTTGCAGGTGAAAAAAAAAAAAACAACAACAAATCTTGATGCACATTTGCATTGGAGGATGCAAACTTTTTCCTAAAAATGTGCATTATGCCTGGGGGTTAACCTTAAGCTCTGTCAAGAATACATCCTAAATGAGGAAGAAGTAGTTTGTAGGACTAGAAGAATTTGGAAGAGTGCCTCGTGAAAAATTCTCTCTCCTCCCCAACCATTATATTATATAATTTTGCTTTAAAATGCACAACTGCCTATTAAAAAAACTTATTTCACAGATGAGCCTCATTTGAATCTGAGCATAAACATGTGTCTAAGGAGGACAGCAAAAGCAACTCGCAGAAGGGTGACCTTGAAACATTCCAGAAACATGATAGTTCTAACATTGGTTCTGGTCCAGATGTCATTGAGAAACAGGATGGGGGAAAAAGGTCTTTGGCAAGATTCCACTTACTTTGCTATCAAATATCTCTGTTCCCTCCAACTAGATGCAGTTTCGCCACCCCAGTCATATTTCAGTATTGGGTAGACAGATGAACTTGTCCCATTCAATCACTAATATTGATTCCCTCTCGCAAAAATGAAACTTTGAGTTGCCTTGGCACTGAATGTGCTATCCATATGCAAAATTAAAGACCGAGAATTAACAGGTGCTCCAATCAAAACTTTTTAGAATGGATTCAATAATGGACTATGTTCCATCATGTTTCTCCTCTAAATGTTATGGGATAACTTCTGTTTGAGTACAAATATTCTCTCCAAAATAATGATTGCTGTTCCCAGTTGATGGAGTGGGGCATATTATCTAAATATTATATGACTATATTTCCTCTATGTTAAGCCAAAACTTTGTGTTGATCCAGAGTGTAAAAAAAATTTTTTTAATACCCTGTCAATTTTCCAAACTGGGCTGTGAACGTAATGTCAAATAGATATGAGGTACCATAAAATATGTGGCCACACTTCTTGTTAAAATCCATTAATAATTATATCACAGAACACGGCACTTCAGACTTCCTTATTCATTTATATTCAATGGGTATTTTATATGGAGCTATTGTAATAAGTTTTTATATCAGAAGAGTACACTAGTGGTTGTGGTAATGTTCTCTGGGAACATTGAACTTGTCTTTGTGGGGATGTTCAAGGTGATCCTAGATGAAATAGAAAGGAAGGAGAATGGGGTCATGGAAGACAAGCTTGTTGAACCCAAGCTTTTTCCATTCCTGTATGATGATTATGTTCATTATAGGAAGCTATGACTGTCTCTCAATAATCAAAAATGTCTCTCCCCACTATGTTTTGGTCCATGTGCATCGGCATTACAAACATGGCCTTAAACCACTTCAGGCATGTATAACGTGTAGATTCTTACTGGTGTAAAACAGGCCAACCAAGAAGTTTGAAGAGGGTCTGGGCTAACTACTCCTCTCTAAGCATGCTGTGTGGTTATAATAAAAGTACATTTCAGACTGATATCTCTCACATAAACTATTGGGTTGGTTTGTTAAGCGTTTACTTGGAAGCAGGCTTTTAAAGTCCACATGATTGGTTCTGTAAATCTGATGAAATTCCAGCTCTCCGTTCTGCTAGATACTCTGACCATCACCTCGCAAGAAACATTCGCTTAAGGTAAATGTAACAACAGGCCAGAGGTAGAGCTTGGTGGTCTTTATGGTCTATATCAGGCAACCAGAAATCTTCCTAACCAATGGCCTGACACAGGAACTTTAGGAGCTGTTCCTTAAAGTGCAGCTTGGATTTGTATACGCTGTTAATGTAAGGATCAGAATTTTTCTAAATATTCTTGCTCATCCATATATTTTTAATATTTTTACCAGTGAAAACTCATTTCTAATATTAATCATGGTATTTAATAGGTTACTAATTTTGGCAACTTTTTTTCTTTTCTGACAATCACCAACCTATTTAGTAAAGCATCGTTATTAATCTAGATATGGGGAACAGAAGCCCATTCTAGAGGTTTTTTTTTTTTTTTAATTGGAATGCTAGCTAGACACCCCTGGAGTGTGAATTCCTGATTAGAGCAGCCATCTGCATGTGGGTTATAGCTTAACCAATTAACAAACCCATAACAGCATAACATAGAGGGGTATGTTGAAATATTCTAAAGTAAATTCATTCACTTCACTGACAGCACATAGTTCTTGCCACTCACACACCAGGCAAAATGGAAGGTAATATTTTGCACTCTTGGCTCCATAGATTGCCTAGGGTCTAGGTATCACAGTAATTTATGATCTTCCCCAACTTCCTAATCCCTATAAACAATTCAAGTGCCAACACTGCAAAAGGCAATGCTTAAGAGCAAAGCTGGGCCCAAATATGGATTAAAGTCTTCAGTTTTCAAACTGTTGAAGTTAAAGATAGATACAACTTTCATTCCATTGTATGCATGTACTACTAGTAATTCCTAATACCAGTGAGTCCTTTGAGCCTGTGTATCATTATTTCTTCATCTTTGATTGAACAAAGGACAATGTCTTGTATCCATTGACATGCACAAGTTTTATAGAGTACTATGCCCAAAGTATATAATCAACAGATATTTGTTAAAGGAGGCTAAACCATAATGGTAACTCAATGCATTGCTTCTTAGGGTAGAGTTGCATAGACATCCTAGTTTGCTTAGAATTAAATAGTCAAAGACTAAGTCTAAGTATTACTACTAAATAGCTATGTGTCCTGGGCAGCACTCTTATTCTCTATGAACCTCCAATTTCTCATCTGCAAAAGAGGGATGAGAGCCCTCTGCTTCATAGTTATTGTAAAGTTTAAGAAAGAAGATGTATAATATTCCTATGACATGCTTCAGTCATAGAATTCATTCAAAACTGTGAGCAAAATGAATTAATTATCTAACAAGTGAACATTTGTCTTGCAGTTTTTACCTCCCTGGCAATATGGTATAAAGAACATCATTACAATGCTAGATTACAGAATTGACTCATGAATGTAAACTGATTATCTTATATCAGTCTTGCATACATATAGTTTTTTAAAGGGCATTATTTTGTCCCACAGAATATCAGAGTCACTATTATCTAGTTTTGATAGGATTTTAGCATATTTTATTTAGATTAATTTTATAAATGTTATGTGCTCAAAAGCATTATCTTATGTCCTTATCATTAATAAACAATTATGAAAATGAGTCACTGTCTTTAGTTTTATTAATTAATGGAATCTTTGCTTTTGCTTTTAACCTATATAAGTTGGACTGAATTCTACTGAATTGATATGGAATCCCTGGTCTTGTATTGATAATGTTGAAAAACTTTTTTTCAAGATAATTTTGGGTATCTACTGTATTTTAGATATTAGAAGTCTGTTGTCTCATTTAATCCTCATATCAGCCCTTCAAAGAAGATATTACTATAGATGAAAAAGTGAACATCATAGGTATTTGTATCCTTATTTCACACCTATTGTAGCTCATTGTAATCAGACTTTTATTGTCATCTATCTATTGAAAGTTCACCAGCAAATGTCATTAGTGATTTCCTTATTTATGAATGCAATGAGCATTTTGAGTTCTAATCTTATTTGACCTTGGCAAAGTTTTATACTGTGATCCTTTTCTTTTGGAAATTCTGATTTTTTTTTCCCCTAGCATCATTCATCCCTAGATTCCCTTCTACATCGTCAGTCATTGTTTCACAATTTTCTTTATGGATTCTTCTTTCTCTATTTTTTTACATATTAGAATTCCAGGGGGGGTTATCCTCATCCCTCTTTTTCTCTCTCTCTCCCTACTGATACTAAATATTTCACAGACACTTCAAATTTAATATCCTCAACTGAACTCTTCCTTCTCCTTCATAAACCAGTCGCTCATCCAGCTTTAGAAATCACACACACACACACACACACACACACACACACACCTCTACTCTGAAGTCTATCCTCTTCCTCTAGGTTCTAGATGGATAGTGGTGCCTTTCAGTAAAAGGCCACTGATTTTTTCCAAACAGAAGTTTCAGCCCATAAATATAAGCATTGGCCAAAGTCCAACTCCATTTTCTCACCTAATATCCTACAAATCATTGCCTCCTCTCTTTCTTAACTGTTACACTCAGCCACCAGCAAATCCTTCCAAAAGATTGCTTCCCTGCTAAAACTCCTTCACTGCTTTCCCTATATCTTCAGGATAAAATTGTTAGTATCCAATACACTCATGTTCTCCTACCTTGCTTAATCACAAGAAGCAAATGTGTTCTTGTTAAATGTCTAGGTTCCTAAGAGTTGCACCTGGGGAGTCTACCAGTAGGTCTGGGAAAGGAGTGGGTCGCTGTGAATCTATAATTTCTAACAAGCCCCTTGAATTCTACTGAGCAGAAAAATTTGAGAAATAATGGTATATAATCTGGTAGCTGCCCAATATTTACTTAAACACTACCAATATTTAGCAATCACTAATATCTAGCATCATGTCTTGCATTTTGCTGGATTAGTTAATGTATAATCTTGTTGAGATGAGATTTAAACCCAGGATCTGGGTTCTGACTCCAAAGGACATGATTTTATTACACATTAGTCATAGTAATAGAAAAGTAAAGGAGAGTACATCGGAGAGGGAGCACTTACAGCCATATCCTTGGAAGCTAATGGTGAGGTCATATAGACCAACCACCCACTTTATTTCCATGGTATAAGTACATGATTTATTCATACATGCAGAAAATGTGTGGACCATCCACTACATATCAGTCATGTTGATCAAGACAGACACATTCCCTGTCCTTATGGAGTTCCTATTCTATTGAGGAAGATAAAAAATAAAATTATCATCACACATTGTGGTAGGTACTCTGAAAGAAAAAAGATACTGTATGAGATGCATACTTCAAATAGTCAGAGAAAGTCTGACTATGGAAGTGATATTTAAACTGAATGATGAAAAGGTACCACCATGTGAAAAGCTGTTTGGAAAATACTGGGGATAGAGGAAATGTTTAGGTCAGCATCTCTGAGCTAAGAGAGCTATGTGTGTTCAGGTAATCAGAGAGGACCAGTGAGTCTAGAGCTTCCTAATCAAGACAAGGGGTAAACTGACATGAGGATAAAAGAAAAAGAAAGGTCCAGATCATCCACATCACACCAGGTACAGATAAAAAATTATGAAATAAATGACTTTAGGCATTTTTTGCTTTCATTTACTTACTGAGTCATTCACTTGGGGCAAAGATTTTTGTGTCAATGTTTCAGTAGTGGGATAGCTCACACTCCAGCATTCATTAAGAAATTATACATAAAGAATTGCTTGTATATTTGTACTAGGAAAAGGAATCATTGCTTAATATTTATTATTCCATAACTTTATTTCTTTGGGGTTTTTTTTGTTGTGGTTATGCATAGCATTTGTTATTTAATACTTAATTTGTGACTCATAAAAAGGATATACCAATAATGAGATGTTCATAGTATAGTAAGGGAATGCCAGTCCATGTGTTATTTGAAATATCTTATATGAGATGATATCATTAAAATAATATTATTAAAATATTATTTCATAAAAATATCCAATGTAGAAAATTATTGAATGCCAAGATCACTAAGTTGCTAGAAAAGCAATAATGAAGTAAAATGAGAACTATTCCTTAAAAATAAAGATTTTTAAATCATGGTGAAATAATTTTACAACACATGGTTAAGAATCTACCAAAAGAGAAATTCTCTTCACATTAAGGAGGTTTGACAAAGATATCGTTGCTTATATTTCATCAGAATTGGAGATGAAGCCTCATCATGAATGGTTATAATTTCTGCAGTGATAAGAAGAGTCTCAGCTTTTGTGAGCATGCCTTTATAGTCTTTGTAAGGAGGAGAAAAATTTCATGGTCACAAGCAGAGACAGAGAGAAGAGCAAGATATTATGTTAAAGTAAAATTTATCCATAAATCACTCTTTGAAATGAAAAAAAAACTATTTGTAACAAATACATTTTAAAATATGACATACAATATCTATCTCAGGGCGCTAAATTTTCAAATGTACGTTGTATACCAAGAATACTGAGCAATTCTTTATTATTCACAAATGTTCTACTATAATACAATTTATTTAAGACTATGACACATAAATGTAATTTGTAGATGTTGACTGTCTAACTTTCAAACAACTTGATGAGAAAAAAAATCATCCATTACAGAAACTTATTTTTATATCTGTAACATTCTATTAAATATGGGAACCACCTGCAAAGAATAAGAACATTTTTTTAAATCCTTTAAAATCTCTTTTTTGTTTAGTTAAAAAAACCCATGGAACTCTATATGTTAAATACTTTTTTAGAGTCAATTTTTCACTGGACCTTCAATATTGGAGGAGAATTACTTAACTCACCAGAAAGAAAAAAGAATCAATCAATAGGGATTTTTATAGTATTTATGGAGTGCTCAGCATCGGACTGGGTGTTATGAAAAAGAAGAGGATATGATATGTAAGATTGAATTGCTGCCTTAAGGAAATTAGTTTAATTGGGGAATTGCATTAGCTCACTGGAAATAATTTTGGAATAGTGCACTGAGGAGTGCAGATGATTGAAAAAGTTTACTAAAGCAACTAAGAAAGGTTGGGTCTTGACAAGTAGGATTTTGAATGGCTTGAGAATATAAGGAAAAGAATATTAATATTTCATATGCCCTACTAGGTGCTAGATACAGTACTAAATGCATATTACACATTTTTTTTTACTTTTAATTATTATAGTAGCCCTGTGAAATAGGTAGTTATTTCTATTTTAAAGTAGAAGAAGCTGAAGCTTAAAGAGATGAGCTAATTTGCCCACAGTCCACAGCCCTTACATGACAGCCATTGGGTTTATTTTTTTATTTTATTTTATTTTTTTTTGAGTATCTGACTCTTTTTTTTTAATTTATTTTTTTTATTCTTATGTTAATCCCCTACATTACATCATTAGTTTTAGATGTAGTGTTCCATGATTCATTGTTTGTGCATAACACCCAGTGCTCCATGCAGAATGTGCCCTCCTCAATACCCACCACCAGGCTAACCCATCCTCCCACCCCCCTCCCCTCTAGAACCCTCAGTTTGTTTTTCAGAGTCCATCGTCTCTCATGGTTCGTCTACCCCTCCGATTTCCCCCTCTTCATTCTTCCCCTCCTGCTACCTTCTTCTTCTTCTTTTTTTTTTCTTAACATTGGGTTTAAATACCTTGTATTTAAGGCCTCTCCTCCTCCAAAGTCTATGATGCTCTCCCATTCACAATATTCCAGATGTGAGAAATACTAGTATGAGAAATGGAGGCAAGGAAGGGCATTCATGAGAGAGGGAAGAGGAAAAAAATCAGTGGGTATCTACACAGATGTGACATTTTCCCCTCAAGTTCTCCTTATTTCACAAGTTTTCTTGGGTCTATTTTACTCTTTAGTGGAGTAATTTCCCTAGCCCAGTCTCTCCTAACTCAGTAAACAGCATTGCGGTGCATGCAGTGCTCAAGTAATCATTGATTTCTTTTGTACCATCATTTTCGTCTTTATTAGTGAATCCTGTTATCTTCATCTCAAATGTATCCATATCTGTGTTTGTGTCTCTATCTAAATTCATATCTACTTTGATATTGATATCTAACTCTATCTAAATATATCTATATATCTTTATCTCTGTATCTTATCTTTATATCAATTTGTATATGCAAAACTCTATCTCTTTCTAAATCTATATTTCTATATTGATTTCTAAATGCACACGTGTACCTAAATTTTATCCTGTATTTAAACCTATATCTGTATAGGTGTACCTCTAAATCTGTCTCTACAGCTGTATCCATATCTTACCTACACCTACACCTACCCCTAAACCTATATCTATATTCACCTTAAATCCATCTTCATTGAAATCAACCTAGCCTAAGTCATTCATCATCTCATACTTGGATTACTGTGATAGTCTCCTAAGTGTTCTTCCAACTGCTATTTTTGAACCTCTATAATCCTTTAAATATGTAAATCACTTCATGCTAATTTCCAAAGCTTCCAAAGCCTTCCCTCACACTAAGAATAGTATCCAAATTCCTGCCCATGGCCTATTGACTCTACTTTTGCTATCTCTTCTCCTTAAAGTCTCTCTCCATCTTCAAGCTTCAGCCACACAAGCCTTCACTCTTTCTGCAAATATGTCAATCCTTTATCCTGCAGGGCTTTGTACTTGCTATTCCTTCTGCCCAGTATTCTCTGCTTTCAGAAGTTAGCATTTTAGTTTCCTCTTGTCATTTAGGACTCAGTTCAAATGTTGCCTCCTGAGGAAAGCCATCTTCCATCACTCAGCATTATGTCAGAGACCCTGTGGTACATTAAAGATGGCCACCTATATGTTGGCAATTCTCCCACTCTGAGGTGGGGTCCATGTAGCATCTCCCTGAGTCCAGATGGGCTCTGTGACTGCTCACAGGAAGAGGATATGGCAGAAGTGATGCCCTGAGCTCTGGCCTGAAGAAACCTGCAGTTTTCACTCACACTTAGAAGTGAGTTTCCATGTAATTAGAGTGATTCCCCTTTACCCTCATACTCTAAAGATCCCAAGCCACACGGAAAGACCTTGGAAGATCAAGTGTGATGTGGAGACATAAAAAGGGAAGGAGGGTAGGGGGAGAGAGGAAAGAGAGAGGTAGTTCTGAGGTGCCAGGTATGTGAATAAAAAAGCTGTGTTTGGAAGTGGATCTTCCTGTCCCCGCTGCCACTATATGGATCACAAACACCCAGCTGAATCCTTCCAGAATTCTCAGCTCACAAAAATTGTAAAAAAAATAAAATGTTGTTTTAAGCCCCTAAATTTTTGAGCAGCACATAACATAGAAATAGTTAACCAGGCATGTCCCAAGTATGGTTTATCACATAACCCTTTAATTTCCCTACTAGCTATCACTGCCTGAAAGATCCTTCCTTTTTCCTTCCTTTTTCTTTTCTGTTTTTCCCTCTCTTTCTTTCTTTACTTCTTTTTTCTTTGTTACCTGGTTACTGTCTCAAAACTCTTTAGATTATGAACACTATATAAATAAGAACTTATGTATCTCTTTTCCCACTAATCTCTGGTATATAGACATATGCCCCACAGATAGTTAGGATCAGTAAATATTTATTGACTGAATGAAATAAGCTTATGCATTTAATTATTCTACCTATGCAGGGTTGGTAGTTACTCTATCAAAATTATAACACCCATCCTTTACACAAACAAACAAAACCCTGGAAAAACACTTCTGAATATAAGTGGGGAAGGAATACATGATATACGGTATTTTATAGTTGTACAATGGGATGGGTTTCAGCAGAGCCGGATGCTTGAATTGGCTGGAAAATTACACCTCTCTACTGCTCTTTGGTATTAGACTTCATGGGATTACTAATGGTTAGCTCAGTGCCATAATGAGCTTCAAAGGAGGAAAAAAAACATCCACAGATTTCAAAGTAGCTTAAAACACATCCTTTGGCTCCTCAGTACTAGATCTTGTAGCTGGCTGAGTTCCAACCCCCTTTTCATCAGCTACATGACAACCTGGACCAGGCCATGTGTATCCTGGCTGCCCAGCTGCCTTTGATCCAAGGAGCTGACACAGAAATAACTTCCATTGCTCCTGGATAACTCTTCACAAGGACAGAGTGAGTACTTCTCACCAAATACCAACTCAGGGCCATTTGAAAACTCCTGCTGTGGAGAAGATGAGGTTTTCAAGATATAAGAAGAGCACCTTTCACATCTTCACCCTTTGTGCTTAATACAAAGACAGAAAAAGGGGGCAGAGCCTCAGAGAGAGGTTCCTGTCACCCATAAAGTAACTAAACTGAGCTAGCTAATTAATTCATAGACACTTCCTAGGGTGCCCACTCAGCATGTACCTTATGTTAGCATATGCCCAATGACTAAGACATTCTCTCCTGCCTTTACAATCTCAAGGGTGCAGTTGCTGTCCTATCTAGTTACTTTGGCCTTCCAGCTTCTTCAGTGTGTGGTGTAACTTGTAGGCTCAGGGCTTTTGCACAGGCTATTTGCTATACTGGAACTTTCTTAACTCTTAACTCTTACTCTCCTCACCTCACTCAGAATCAAGGCTTCAGACGAGATTGGGCGCGTTCAGGGTGGTATGGCCGTAGACAGAATCAAGGCTTCAGCTTAAATGTCACTTCCTCTGGGAAGGCTTTTCTATTCCCCTAAGCGAGGTTATACATCTCTGCTACACTTCCATTACAACCTTTATAGCAAGGAACACCTCTGTATTTAAACAGCCAGTCCACTGTTGCATGTGTTCCTTGTGATTAATCAATCAATCCATTGTGTTAAGTGTTTTCTGTTGTTAGACAGTAAGCCCAATAAAAGCAGAAATCAGGCCTTTTTTTTTCTTTTCAGTATATGGAGGACTTAGCATGACTCCAGGCATAGATCAGACATTCAATAATTAGTCATTGAATGAATAAATAGATGAATGAATCGTTGATGGATGGATAGATGGATTGTAGAGATGTTATCTTCTCTTGATTTTTTCCCCTCTTGGATTTGGAATAATGTGTGTGTCCCTAGTGAATGTGAAAGGCTTCATTCATGTCTAAATTCTTTATTTCTGATCCTTATAGATCACTGGTCTATTTCAATTGCACCCTGTGTTCTAGACCAATTCTGACTTGAAGCAGGAAGTACATAAGAATTCCAATTATCTTAGTCATGAATTTTTTACAAAGTTATCCTTCCTAACAATGACTCTAAAGCCTTTGGTAAATGTGGGATCCCAAGTATGTCCTTTTAGGGTGCTCCATTGTGATAAGTGATCCCAGCACACTTATTGCAAGCCTGAGCTTCTGCTGTATGTGACAATTATTGAAACTTATTTCAGTATCTATGTCAGGCACTCAATAACTGGTAAACATTACTATCAATTTGATTATTGATTAAGAGTCAATATTCCCATTGCCTAGGCAGTCCTTCTCTCCCCCTGTGAGTTCTGTGTTCACTCCTTACATTTTCATCAAGTCCCTTAAAATGGGTCCAAAAAACTCCACCCTGACCCTAATCTATGAATTCAGGCTTTCCTCTCCCTGACTGTATTTCTGGTGCTATCAGTTTGCTTCTTTTCCAGCAACTACAGAGCATTTGTGCTGTAATTCAGCTTACTGAGGCTCATCTCATTTATTGGAAACCCCCAACTACTTTTTGAATCACTATTTTAGCACATCATTTCAACTGAGATCAGATATTATTGTGGCTCTTGGATATCACTGCTACGTGCCCTGGTCAGGAAAACTAATTTTAGTTACTTCACTGAGTATCTCTCATCTCTAATAGTTAAGAGTCTAGATTCTATAGTCGGACATACAAGTTTTGAAGAATGCATCTTCCAGTGTTTAGCTGTAAAAACTTCAGAAAACTCTTTAGTTCCGATGCCTCTCTCTCTCTTTTTAATGGAAGTCAGTAATAGTACCTACCTTCCAGGGCTATTGTCAGGATGAAGTGAGGTATCATGCTAGTAAAACACTATGGGCAAATCTTCTTTCCTCCCTGGTCTGTCTGCCTACTTGTGATCATAATTTCTTGCTTGGTCTTAACATCTTCCTCAAGGTTTTGCTGGGTAAGTTTGGTTCAGATACTGCCCCTGTGTATTACCTGGAGGCACACACACATTATTGGTCTTCTGGCTCTTTGAGAGCTAGAAATTGTATGGGTGCCAATATCTTAAGTACTATTTGAACCTGTTCTCTAGGATAGCCTGACCATAGTAGCAAATATTCACTTGTGATTCTGTCACTTGTGAGGCAGGCTTTCCAATGAACTGTGAATTTTTCATTAAAAAAACTGTAAATTAAACTATTATTTTTAAAAGCTTTGCTATTAAGACTTCTGCTTCTGGGAGATACAGTAAACATACTTCAGTCATCATCACAATAAGTACAACTAAGAATACTAGATATTATACATAAAATATAAGAAGACTAAAATACAGAAAGTAGAAGTCAGACTGGCAAGGAAACTTAAGGAATGGTTAGTTGTTTGGGTTTTCTTTTTGCCTCATATATTCCAACTCAGAGCTGATGATGTCAGCAATTTGAAAACACCAGCCAGTGCAGACAAAAATAGCCCCAACAAAAGCTTCCTCTCTCTAGCCAAAGGACTAGGAAAAAGGACAGCCTAACAGTACAGAAAACTTTAGACAATGACTGCTCTATTTCAGCTAAACAATGTAGAAGAAAAAAATCTGGTCTGGGCCCACCCATACCAGCAAAGACTAAGTGGGGATCCACTTAAGGATGTTACAAGGAGCTCTCATATCCGTATTGGGCTGGAGTTGGAGAGGGTTAGGTAGGGAGCTAGAATTTTAATCCCTGCTGGACAGTACTAAACCTCCCACCAACAGTGTCAGTCAGACCACATGGGAGCCTTGATTTCTACTCATAGTTGGCTGTAATGATCCCATTCCCATTCCACTCAGAGAGTGACAGAGGAGGCCTGGTGGAGAGTGGTATCTTTCATCATCATCCAGTGGTAACAAGGTTAGCCCCACTGCTGTCAATGAAGACTACATGGAGAGTCAGAACGCTCACTTCTGCTTAAAAGTAATGAGGATCATGCCCAAATTGGGTGTCAATTGAGGCTGAGTGGCAAACCTGGAATTTCATCTCCATGTGGCAACGAAAAGATGATACTCCTCCTTCCAGTCAACAGTGTCATGTTCCAAAAAGCCAGCTAAAAGAGAAGTTTAATAATATCAAGAATTACCTAACATAATACAAAAATGCTTAGGTTTCAATAAATAATCACTCATCATATCAAGAATCAGGAAGATATCAAACAGAAAGAAAAATTCAATCAAGAGATGCCGATGTTGACATGACAGAGATGTTAAAATTATCTGACAAAGTTTTAAAGCAGCCACAGTTAAATTTCTTTAATGAGCAGTTACAAACATGCCTATACCAAAACCCCCCCCCCCCGAAAAACAGAAAGCCACAGCAAAGAGATAAAAAGTCCCAGCAAGGAAATAGAAGATATAAAGAAGAACCAAATAGAACTTTAGAACTGAAAAATATAATTACTGAAATATAAGCTCAGTGAATAGGCTCAATCATAGAATGCAGGGGACAGAGGAAATCATCAATGAATGGAAAAGAGAACAATAGAGATTATTCAATCTGAATAGCAAAAATAAGATAGACTGAAAAAATAAATAGCATCTTAGAGATATGTGGAACTATAATGAAAGACCTAACATTCTTGTCATTGGAGTTCAAAAACAAGAGGAGAAAGATGACAGGGCTGAAAAAGCTACACATAGAAATAATGAACAAAAACTTCCCAAATTTGTCAAAAAACATAAACTTCCAGATTCAAGAAGCTGAGTAAACCCCAGATGGGATAAACCAAAAGAAATTCATGCAAAGACACATTAAATTAAATTTTCCAAAAACTGAAAACAAAGAAAAAATCTTGACAGTGGCCAGAGAAAAAGGACACCTTACATATAGAGAATAATCAATTAAAATGATAGCTGATTTATCATTAGAAATGATGGAGGCCAGAATAAAGTGGCACAATATTTTTCAAGTGTTGAAAGAAAAGCTCTGTCAACCTAGAAACCTATATTCAGCAAAAATATCCTTCAGGAATGAAAGTGAAATCAAAATATTCTTAGACAAAGAAAAATTAAGATAATCTATCACTCTCAGACCTATTATAAAAGAACGGCTTAAGGAAGCTCTCTAAACAGAACAAAAACTGTAAAATAAGGAACCTTGAAATATTGGGGAAGAGGAAAGAACAAGTTAAGAAAAATAAGGAAAATACAATAAGATTTCCCTTTTCTCTTGAGTTTTCTAATTTTTAAGATTTTTATTTATTTATTTATTCATTCGAGACACAGAGATACAGAGAGAGAGAGAGAACATGAGCAGGGGGAGAAGCAGAAGGAGGGGGAGAAGCAGGCTCCCTGCTGAGCAGGGAGCCTGATGCGGGGCTCGATCCCAGCACACTGGGATCATGACCTGAGCCGAAGGTAGACATTTAACCATCTGAGCCACCCAGGCGCCCTGTTGAGTTTTCTAATTTTTTATGATGAAAGCAAAAATATAATTTAACATTGTGTGATATGATTCTAAAAGTATGCTGAGGAAATATTTAAGGCAATTATATTATAAATAAGGGAGTGCAAAGGAATCTAAAGAGAGGTAAGATTTTAATACTTCATTTGTACTTGTAAAATAATGACACCAGTAGACTGTGTGTGAACATATATATATTCACACACACACACACAGACACCTCACACTTACATTGACATGTATAATGTAGTATCTAGAATAACCACTTAAAAAGCTACACAAAGAGATATACTCAAAAACATTACACATTAATAAAAATGGAGTCTTAAAAAAAGTCTAGTAACCCACAGAGAGAGGAAGATGAAAATAGAGATATGAAAAACTAAGAGAACAAACAGAAAATAAAAACTAAATGGCAGTTTAAACCCTAACATATCAATAATTACATTAAATGTAAATGGCATAAATACATGTTAAAATACAGAAGCTGGCAAAGTGGATTGTAAAACATGACCCAACTATTAAAAACAAACAAACAAACCATATATCATACAAACATTAATCAAAGGAAAGCAGGAGTGGATATATTAATATCAGATAAAGTAGACTTCGAGGCAAAAAAAAAAAATTACCTGGAAGAGTGACATTTTATAATGATAAAAGGACAAAGATGCAAATAGACACAGAAATCCTAGATGTGTAGGCACTAAATAACATAGCTGCAAAATGTGTGAGGCAGACACTGATAGAACTGAAACAGAAAACATGCATCCACTATTACACTTGAAAACTTCAACACTCCTCTCTCAACACTTTATAGAAAAATTGAAGAGAAAATCGGCAAGGATATAGAAGAAGCCAACAGCACTATTAGCCAACAGTATCTACTCAGCATTTTTAGGACACCCAACAACAGCAGGACATATTATTTTTAAGTGCACATGAATCATATCCTATGGTAGAAAGCTATAAAATAAATCTTAGAAATTTAAACTAACTGAAATTATACAAGTGTGTATTCTGACCACAATTGAATCAAACTAGAAATCAATAAGAGAGTAATTACAGAAAAATTTTCATACATTTGAAAACTAAGCATAATCCATGGGTCTAAAAGGTAGTTTCAAGAAAAATAAAAAAAAAATGTATATACAAACTATCAAAATTTGTGGGGCACAGCTAAAGCAGTACTAAGAAGGAAATTTATAGAGCTAAATTTATTCATGAAAAATGTCTCAAATCAATAATCTAAAAAAGAAAGAAAGAAAGAAAGAAAGAAACCTAAAGCAAACAGAAGGAAGAGAATAATGCACATAAGGGCAGAAATCAATGAACTTGGAAAAAGAAATGCAATCAAGAAAATCAATGAAACCAAGAGCTGCTTCTTCAAAAAGATCAATAACATTGACAAAGAGCTAGCAAGCTTGAGAAAGGAAAAATATGTGAGAATACAAAAATGATCAATGTTAGAAATGAAGCAGGGGATACCACTACAGACCCTGCCGGCATCCCAAAAGATAATATGGAAATATTATGAACAACTTTGCCCATATAACTTTGACAATGTATTTGAAATGGACCACTTTCTTGAAAAACACAAACTACTCTTCCTCACCCAATATGAAATAGAATGAGATAAATGACTGCAAAAACCCATCACTATTAAGAAGTTTGAATTCAACTATTAAATAATTGAGTTCAAAGTCTTTATAACAAGTTAATAATGTTCATTTCATACACATTTGAGCTAAGAATATAAGGAAAATCATACCAATTATCAGTTTACATTCTTTAGTAGTCTGACATTATATTCCATCTTTTCCTTTTAAAATTTCATAGTTTTAAATTTACATTTAGATTTACATTTAAATCTATGCTGCATTCTGGGTTAATTTTTGCATAGGCGTGAGGTTTATGTGAGCTCAGGATAGACATTTTTCCTCTAATTTTGGTATATTTATATCTAATTATCTGTCTTACCTTGGGCATTACTTAAATTCCTTGAGTGTGTGATTAGAAAAAGTTGCATGAGATTATTTTATGTTCCTTTCCTTTTAACTATGACATTCTTTGATTCAAATCCAGAGTGTTTCATCAGAACTAGATTAACAGGCTGGATGACCAGGGTATCTTTGGCAAATTGGATTTTCCAAAGATGGTCACACCAATATTAATCTTATCCTACAAGCTCTTCTTACAAAGTAATACTGACAATCCTCTAGTAAGAGATAGAGTCTCTGGTGCATCCCCTCAAATCTGGGTATACCTTTGTAACTGCTTTACCTATGAGAATATGGCAAAATTGACACTTGCTTGACTTCTAAGGGTAGGTTGTAAAAGACAATATGGGTTCACCCAGAACATACTCTTTTTTTTTTTCTTTGTCTCCATCTTTGTTTCTATCTCTCTCTCTCTAAGAACTTGGGCCTTTGGAGATCTTATCTACCATGTTAGTACTTCTGAAGCTGCCATGCTGGAGATCACACAAGACACCACACAGAGTTACAAAAAGATACACAAGGAGCCCCTATGATTCCCAGATGTCCAAGTTTTCCCAGCTGGAATTCCATACATATGAGTAAAGAAGACTTCATGGCACTAGTCTTAGGTACCATTAGACTGAAGCTTCATGAAAGACCCTAAACCAGAACCACAGAGCTGAGCTGCTCTTAAATTTCTGATTCATTAAGATCAAGAGAGATAATCAATGAATATTGTTCTCTTAAGTTACTGAGTTTTGAGTTAGTTTGTTACATAGCCACTGTTACTAGAACAAGATCCATCTACAGGATTGCTAAAACATCACTGTAAATGTAGCAAGATCAAGAAAGATCACGAAAGTTGTATTTACTAGAATGCTTTGGAGTGCATGAGTTTATGAGTGAATCTAGTAAATCTAGGTTGTACTGAAAGCTACATCATAACAGCATCAACATTTGAGGGGTGCATATTCATATTTCTAAAACATAGAGTCAGAGGAATAAGGTAGCAGAGTTAACATATTTTCTAATCACATCTAAAACCAACAGAGTAGGGTTAGTTCATTTCATATAGCCTACTGAGCAAGACTGTAAAAAGCAATGGACTTGGGAGAGTTCATCATATAAAGGGAACTCTTCCCCCTACAGGATGCAATAACCCTGATCTCAAGGACATGTGTTCCCACTGTAGAGGTGCAAAATCTTTCTCTGTGCTAAGTCTTGAAGATGAGACTCTAGCACTCCAGTGAAACCTGGGTACCAGATTCAAGGTATTGTGGTAGCCTAGACAGTAGCCAGGTAAAGAGAGTAATATAATCTGGTTAAATAATCTGACACAATAGATTTTTCAGACTGTATTATTGTTCAAAATAATTCATTCCCAGGGGCGCCTGGGTGGCTCAGTGGTTGAATGACCGACTCTGGATTTTGGCTGGGGTTGTGATCTCAGGGTGGTGGGATTGGCCGGTGTCAGGCTCTGCTCTCAGCCTGGAGTCTGCTTGTCCTTCTCCCTCTGCTCCTCCCCCTGCTTGCTCTCTCTCTCTCTAAAGTGAATAAATAAAATCTTTTAAAAAATAATTCACTCCCATCAGTGTAAGTTTATATATCCTTGTCTTTGTTGTGTAACTGGCAGTGCCCCTGTATAAGGGGCATATATTTTCCTGTGCCATTGGTAAATCTGTCCCTTGTAATCTGAGTAAATGTGATGTATGACATGTTGGAACAGAAGTTTTAAATATGATCACATGGTTCAGCTTAGTCTCTTGCTTCTGCTTTCTGCTTTGAGAATGGTACATTCCAGATAAGTGTTGCTCCTTTCGCCTGCAAGTCTAATTGAGAAGACAGATGGAGTGGAGCCATTGCTGGAGCAGAACACTACTGGCCTAAAGTTTACATGTAATGTGAGCAAGAAATAAGCCTTTGTGTTATATGACACTGAAATGTTGGAGTTTGTTATTCCACCAAAGGCACCAAGTACACGTGCCTATGAGGACACTAATAGATGTGCACTTATCTGTGGCTTTTTAAAAGGATTAAAAGAATATGTAAGTATTTGGGTATATATATATGGAAGTTTTTCTAGATAAATTAAATAATTTTATGTTGGATAATTTATTAGTCGTGTTGAATAATCCCATAATAGATCTAAGTAATTTGGAAAAGCAATCTTTGGTTGGTTATATGAAAGCCAGTGAGTGGAGTGAATTTCATGTACTGGTTTAGATTTGACAATGCCTTTCAAAGACAGTACTATAAACAACTGGAGGGAATATTTTTCTTTGAGTTGATAAGGGATTGTATTATTAAACCCTGATTTCAAGTGATAGAAACTCAAATCATGCTAGCTTAAGCAAAATATAATCATCATCATCATAAGATTGTTTATAAATAAATAAAATATGTGTGCATGGTGCACATGTCAGTGTGTGCTAGAGGAGGTAGATCAACTGGCTTATATAACTAAATATATAGTTTAGGGAATGGTTGGAATCAACATGTCAAACAATGTCTTCAGTGTTTTCTGTCTGTCTGTTTCCCTCTTTCTTCTTCCTTTCTCTGTTTTTCCCCTCTCCTTTATGTTTATATTGCTCTGATCCATCTCTGCCTGTCTCTAAACTACACCTCCCTTTGTTTTGGCTCTGTTCTTAGACCTGGGGGCAGGAGTCCCATCAGAGGCCACAAAGACTGAAAATACACAATGAGATTGTATAAAGGAAAATTATGGTGCTATTTTCATAAAAGGGAATAGATGATAGGCAGACAAACTTTTTTTTCAAAAATCTATTTCAGAGGTAATAGAGCATGCTCAATATAGTTCAGATGTTTGCTAAATTGCTCTTTAGGATGAATGGAAAGAGTTAAATGCAGGTCACTTATTTTGCTGAGCAGAGTATGCCAGTTTGGGGCCAGAGCTGAATTGTTCAGGACCACAAAGGAGAAAAAGGAAAGCCACCTTGTCCCAAGCTCAGTAAACAGCTCTCTGCTAAAGGAATGTTTAACAATTATTTAAAAGTATCAGTTTGAAGAGGGGCCAGTGCAAACTTAGGAGCTTGGCAGGAGAACTCAACTTGCTTCAGCACTATCTCTAGAACCTTGGGTTCTAAACTCAACATTACAGGGCTTTGATATTCAAGATTGAAGCAGAAAAAATTAGAGAACTCTGTATCAGAAAATGGTATCAGTAGGTCACAAACCTTTTCCCACTTTAATTCTTTTGGTAGTATTTTGTGTGCATTATTCAGTGCCTTTGTCTTTATTAAAAAAATTCAAATATGTAAAAAGCTTTTAAAATACAGTCTCCCAGGTGTCTGCTGCAGCCTCAAGCCCCTTTTCTTTCTTCTATTGTTCTCTTAATTGTTACTTCACAACAATTAGTTGAGTATTCATATGCAAATATATGCAAATGAAAAGGGGCTCAATCTATGAGATTTTCACTACTAGTTAATTTCTACTTTTGGGTCTACTGATAAGATCTGCAGAACTGATTTTTTTATACTCTTGCTCCTTGGGGCATAAAAGGGAAAGGTGGCATGAAAGCTACCTAAATATGTCAAAAGCTCTGCCATTGTTAAGATCCTTCTTCAGCTTGGAAAGTGTTTTTTAATTGTTTTTTCCCTCATCTGCCTTGCTTTCTCTCACAGAGAATGTGGTGTTGAAGCTTCTGTTATTTGCTACCTACTAGTTATGCATAATCTAGAATGACATTTGGAGTGTTATAATCAATATGGGGATAGGCTGGGAAAGGAAAGGAATAACCAACAGAAAAATAAATGCAATTTGATTAATGATTGATCAAAACCATTGTTTCAAGATATCATAAAATACTAATATCAAGAATGGAGGAAAATCTGATTAATAAATTAGCAATATTTTTTAAGATTCTGAAAAAGATCAGATAATCTGTGGGATGGAGGTGGTAGTTAAAATCTAATGATTATGATTTTCCTTGATATAACAGATTAAAGATGTCTGCAAAGTCTTTGCTTGTTCTACCCTTAAGAGAGGAAATCTATTTTCTGTCCCCTTGAATCTGAGCTTGACTTAAGTGATTTGCCTGACCAAGGAATACAGTGAAAGTCGTGTTCTGGGACTTCTGAAACTAGGCCAAAAGGCATCTTGCAGCTTTCAATGGACTGAAAGAACATTCACTCTAGAAACTCAGCTTATCTGCTCTAGAGAAGTCCAAGCAGCCTATGGATAGACCCTTGTGGATCGCAACTGAAGTTACCCTACCAAAAGACTAAGCTAAATTCTCAGCCAACACCAGCACCAACTTGCTAAACATGTGAGTGTGCCATCTTGAAAGAGGAATATCTAGCACGTTCCAACCCACTCCAATTAATATCTCATGGAGCAGAGATGGGAAACCCAGCTAAGTACTTCCCAAATTCCTCATCCACAAAATCATGATCCAAATAGATTATTTGGGATAGTTTGTCACACATCAACAGGTAACAAGAACAATAGATACAAATTAAAAAGAGCGAACAAACAAACAAAAAACAGCTGGATTTGTGAAAGCAGTCATACTACATGCAGAGTTTCCTTTGCAGAGCTAAAGAGGTGATATACTCACAGATGGTTTAAAAACAGGAAGCAATTAAATCCAGTTTACTAATGCTAAAACGAGGTTTTAATCGGTAAGATTTCCTTCTCCACATTTAACCTTGGCACTTTCAGTCTCTGTTCACTAGTGGAAGCCCTGGAGGAGAGGGAGGAGTACATTGGTGAGGATAAATGTGCTGGCCAAGACTCCCAATGTCCTCTGCACAACCTACAGATGCCTCAGTGACTAATCTTCATCTGCAGATAATTCAGAAACAGGGCAGATCCCTTGGATTTGAAAATGGGAACTAAAACTCATCCATCTTCTGCTGATGGCTAAACAGGCTATTATTAGCAGGCCAGATGATTTAATAGGCCAGAGATGGAAAGGCACATGTTGATAATTAAACACTCCAGCGTTCCATTCCAAAGCAAGTGTCCTTTAATAACATGACTAAGGTTTGTTTGCTTTTCAGACCCTTCTCTTCCACTTCCAAGACTTGCAGTTGTGTTCAGGCATCAGTGATGGGTAGAAGTGATGTGTGTCAAACCAATTCTCAATTGTTTGGGCGATATGTTACATGTTACATGGAATTACCTGTCCTTAGTCAGCTTAGTATATTCATCCATATATGAATTCTAAAAAGAAACTGAACCACTCCTTTGGCAAATATGAATTGAGGTCGAATACATTGTAGAAGAGTGGTATAAGAACTGTGTTTTACTTCTGGCTCTTCAGAGTGGCTGTTTGACCTTGAGCAGGTTAAAATATCTTTGGTGTCTTTGTCTGATCATTTGAAAGGGAAGAATACTTGATTCTAAGGTTCCTTGAAGCACTAAAGTTTGCTCATTCTATGGATTTCACTATCAAACCAAATTCTTCTCTCAGTTAAAAATTGGCTTACCTAGTGGTTGAATTAATTGGAAATAGGTTGAGTTAATAAGAAGTAGATTTTTTTTTTTTGCTTTAAGCATATACATCGATTTTTCTAGCCCTCTTTCTCTACCATGTTACCTGACATTGTTTTTATTTATTTTTTTTACTTTTTGTTTTTTTACCTGACATTCTTTTAAACAATAATATTTTTATAATAGTAAATATCTATTTTGCTCATAAATATGTGCCAAGCACTGTGCTAAAAGCTTTAAAAATGTAGTCTGTTGCATTTCTCATGATAACTCATTGAGGTGAGATATAATTAGTCTTACTTTATAGAAGAGATGTTTGGGTTTTAGTGAAACTTAGTACTGGACGCAAGAGTGGTGGAGCCAAGACTCAAATCCAGGTCTGTGTGATGCCAGAGCCCGTACTCTAACGAATTTGTCCTACAGCTGTTACTTTAATGCCTACAGTCAGCCTGAAGACACGAAGAAGCTTTTTAAACAACAACAAAAAATTAAATAAGTACACACACACACACACACCTATTACACCAAGTCAACAAGCTCCATGAGAAGGGTTCTTGTGCATGGGGATGATGTTTGCATTGATCTTTGATGATTCTTTTCCATTCTCAGCTTAGAATAGGCTTCCAGGAGGAATTGAACTAACTATGTAGGGAAAGAAAGTAAAATACTTTTCCAGAAAAATATCCTTCCTCCTTTTTTGAAGTAAGGCTGCTTAATGTTATTTTCAGTACATTGCAGTACTTCCAGTGAAGGGACTTTATTTTTTAAGCTGGAGAACAGCCATCTGGACATTGCTGTCTGTTTTCTGTTTCTTGAGTTACAAACTCAGATTGTTCCTTGATAATACACTTCCATTTTTCTTAGAAAGTCACCATTATGAACTTTTAGTTAAGTAAATGTAGAACAAATCTATACCTATTCTTCAGAAGAATGTGCGTCTGAAGCATGTCTTTTTGACTGAATTAGGGCTTAAGCTCAGGCTGAGTGAACCTTTGGTGTTCCTCCATGTACACAACTATAAAGAGCTGAGAGAACAGGAATTTTTACATAAACAAACAGGTCTCTTTGAAGAGTTTAGGTGTTTGCAAGCATTCAGAAAACATTTGATGGGTTGAAGTGATCTCGACTGACCAGAAGCAGACAAGGGAAAATGGACTATAGCAGACTTCAACCAGATCCATCTGGCTCCCGTTATGGAGTGAATGTTTGCATTCCCCCAGTTTGTATGTTGAAGTCTAATGCCCAATTTAACAGTGTTTGGATATAGGGTCTTTGGGAAGTAATGGGGTTAGTTCTCGAGGATGGTGTTAGTGCCCTTATAAAAGGAGAAAGAAATTCTCTCTCTCAATCTCTCTCTCTCAATCTCTCCCCATGTGTCTATGCACTGAGGAAATGTCATGTGTAGATATGGCAAGAAGTCAGTTGTCTGCAACTGAAGAGAGACTTCACCAGGAACTGAATTAGCTGGCACCTTGACCTTGTACTTCTCAGCATCCAGAACAGGGGTTTCTGTTGCCTAAGCCACCCATTTATTTTGTTATGGAAGCCAGAGCAGACTAAGATAGCTCCCCTTTACCATTTATTTGCACTCCTCCCCTAATTCCCCTAGTTTTGGCCTCCAATGGCCATCAGGCAGCTTTCTTCTTAGAGGACAACTCTTGGGAGCTCTCCTGACTTAGACAGATCAAGGCACCCCTAAGATGTAATTTATACTCCATAGTTTTCCTCCAGTATCAGGATCAGCATAGCACCCTATTTTGGTTTCTACTTCTTGACAGTTTATCCTAGGAGTACTTCCTTAATAAATTGCTTGCACATAAATCCTTGTCTCAAGGCCTGCTTCTGTAGAAACTTGCCTAAGATGCTTGCTATGAAAAAAGGGATGTCTGCACTGTTGACCTGGGCACCACCAAGACTCAGGAAATAGCATGACATTCATGAGAAAAACCCTCTAATATCTTTACCTTTGTGCTTAGTACAAATGTGAAGAAGCTTGTAAGAGTTAGAGGTTTCTTTCACCTATGAAACATCCAAACTGAAGTAACTGTTTTAACAGATACTTCCTAGCATGAAATCTGTAGTCCCATCTCTGAGAAGTGTTCTCCTGCCTCTAAGGTTACAGAGGTGAGCTGCCACCCTTCCTCAATTCCAGCCACTCTGCCCTTCTTTCAACTTGAATGTGTGCTATATTTTTCAGTTGCAGGACTTTGCACATGTGATTCACTCTTTCACTCTGCATGAAATTTTCTTATTGTTTATCCCTCTATCCCCACCTCTAGTAACCCAGTTATTCCAGATTTGTATGTTTGGGAAAACATGGCCAAGTGTATAAAAATACCTGAACTACTAAATTTGTAATACTCCTAAAAATTTATTTCTTCCCTCTTTTAGAAAACCTTTGATCAAACTGCCTTGTTTTACATGGTTTCAATACCAACCTTATACCTCTGTTCAATACCAACCCCACCCTCTGTTGCCATAGCTTCTGTGTTTATTCCTTAAATTCCTTAATTCTTTTCTTCTGCCAACTGCTCCAACTCTCATCTCCTTTGGTTATTAAAAGAGCTCTTTTGTTAGCCATCTTTCTTCTCTGTTCCCAAGCTAGCATCATTAGCATCACCTAATAGCTTATTAGAAATGCAAATTCTCAGGCCTCATCCCAGTTCTCTTGATTCAGAAACTCTGAGGGTGAGCCCAGAAATCTGTCTTAGCAAACCCTTCATGCCGTGTGATGCACGTTAAATTTTGAAAACAACTGGTCTAAGTATTACAGGACTTTGAATCTTGATATACAATGACAAATTTTAGAAATTAAAAAAAAAACACAACAAAAAAGCAAGCAAACTTTCCTCAAGATCTTGGCTCTTAGAAATCATAAATGCTTCACTATCAAATGATTTGTATTCATCTGCTCAGGGTGCCATTAACAAAGTACCATAAACTGGTGGCCTAAAGAACAGAAAAATTTATTGTCCACAGTTCTGGAGGCTAGAAGTCCAAAATGAAGGTGTCAGAAGAGTTGGTTTCTTCTGAGGGTTATGAGGGAGAATCTGTACCATGCCTCTCTCAGCTCATGATGGTTTATTGGTGATCTTTGGCATTCCTTGGCTTGGGGCAGTGTAACTCCAGTCTTCACATGGTGTTCTCCCTATGCCTATGTCCAAATTTCCCTGTTTTATAAAAAAGATGTAAGTTGTGTTGGTTTAAGGTCTACACTAATGACCCCATTTTATCTTCATTAGCTCTGTAAAGACTGTATTTCCAAATAAGGTCACATTCTGAGGTTCTGGAGGTTAGGACCACAACATCTTTTTTTTTTGGTGGGACACAATTCAACTCACAACATGATTGTCTATTTTTTGTCCTGGGTTATATCCAGTCCCCAACAGATGCAGTGGCGACTACAGCTGAATGGTTGAAGGGCAATAAAACACTGAGAAAAAAATTAAAAGAATATCAATTACTATGTGGCAAAAAATAGTTTAAATAGGGGAGCTTGGGTGGCTCAGTCTGTTAAGCGTCTGCCTTTGGCTCAGGTCATGATCCCAGGGTCCTGGGATTGAGCCCCACATCTGGCTCCCTGCTCAGTGGAGAGCCTGCTTCTCCCTCTCCCACTCCCCCTGCTTGTGCTCTCTTTCTCTCTCTCTGTCAAATAAATAAATAAAATCTTAAAAAAATAGTTTAAACAGAGGTGGAAAGACCAGGAGCTCCGTTCATTGTAAATTCTAAGGCTTATTGTATTGGTCTGCTCAGGCTGCTCAGACTGAGTAGCTTAAACAACAGAAAGTTATTTCCTCACAGTTTTGGAGGTGGAAGTCTAAGATCAAAGTGCCAGCATTGTCAGGTTCTGATGAGAGTGCTCCCCTTGGGTTGCAGAAGTCCACCTTCTTGCTGTGCCCACATGACCTCTTCCTGGTTAGGATAAGAGCGAGCTTTCTGTCTCAAGGACACTAATCCCATCATGAGGACCACACCCTCATGACCTCATCTAACCCTAATTACCTCCAGAGGCTCCACCTCCTAATATCATCACCTTGGGAGTTAGGACTTCCCTATATGAATTTTGGAACATTCAGTCCATAACACGTACCCAGAGAGATTCTGATTTATTTCACCTGGAGTAGAGCAGTCCACCTAAATTTTTAGAACTTCACAGGTAATTGTGATGCACAGCTAGTGTTTAAACTTTTGTCCTAGCTCTTTATTTCTATGGAAAAGCACAGTAATTTTGTAGTGCTAATTAACACAGAATAAGACAACACTAGTCAAGCTATAACATCTTACTTTACCATTCTGATTGTTTTTGTATATCTTGTCAGCCCACCTCTTCAGTAAGCACCTGAAGAAAGTCACCCCATTTCTACTTGTTAAGTTCTTAACAAATATAAGCTGATTGACCAAATAAAATCTTGGATTCTTTACTTCAACCCCTTTGCTTCAACAACTATACAAATAAAAAATCAATACATGTAAGTAATTAATTCTCTTCTGTGATAGAGAAATGCAAGGAACATATGTTGGAAATTTTACTGTGTCTAACCTCAGAGTCTAGGTAGGGTCTGAGCCTGGCCTGGCCAGGTAATAGAGACACTGAAAGGCAAACACAGCCTGTAAGCTTCTAGTTAGTAATTAGTTTCTCTGTTCCCTATGTCTCTTTATACTCTGGCTGGTTAGTAAAACAACTCTAATATAATAGGTCAAAGCTTATTCAAGTGTTGCTGTGAAGTGTATTAGGATTGCAAAAAGGATCCAAGAGATTTCTTTTCTGCACAGCTAAGTTATAGATGGAAAGTTAGGGAGGGCATTCTCAAACTCCTGTACCTCCCCACCCCCATTTTCATCCTTTATTTAAAAAGAAAAAAAAGTATTTGGAATGTCAGGATTGCAGAAAATGTATTATAAAAATAATGATCTGAAAGTCATCGTCTCCTCTCCCCAATCTCCTGCCATCAAATCAGAGTAAAACCACTTACATGCTACTAAGTTCTGGAAAATAACAGTTTCCTATCTGTCCACCTATTATAGGATTTTCCTATTAAGCCCAAAACACCCTGATTTGTTTGGAGAGATAAATTTCACCCCCAGCATTTCTTTAATAATCCTTTTATACTTTCTTCTTATCTCTCTTGCTGCTATTGTTTGATAGTACCACTTAAACAGGTCTTTCCACAAGGTTGCTCAAATTAAACATTAGCCAGCTCTAATAAGCAGCTACAGAAAACTACTGACGGTATCTAGCAAGATAAACATCCACACACCAAACTTTTGAGATTTCTTTATTTCTAACCTGATTGTGTGAAGGGAATGTTCTTTAAAGACCACCTGACTTGCTTACTGTTGTATTTTCAGATATTAGGTCTTCTAGTGCCAAATGGACCACGTGGCATTGATAATTGGCTAGATTTCACTTTATTTTGATGGTAGGAAATTTGATATTTGTGTGGTCTGTGCTGGGGTTCAAGAGACCGAAGCTCTACATGTAGAGATCCATTACTTTGAATTAAACAATAGCAAATATTAAAGAAACAATTTATCCTTTATCTATGATTCTCTAGGTAAGGCAAACAAAGAAACAAATCTGAAAAACAAACAACAACAATAAAGAACTTTGTGACTAATACCTAAGCGACAATTAGTTTATCAAAGATGGTCCTCTTGCAGAAAACTCAGATAAGCTAAGAACCCTGGATACATATGTGGTGGGGGACTGGGTAGTACAAAGGGAAGAAAGGGCCTAGAAAAAAAAGGGCCTTATAGGTGGGAGGTATCACAGGAGAACTTGGGCTACTTCATATATAATCTGGGGCAGGCATCTGCTCTTCACTGTTCTTGTGGAATAGTGGACTGAGGATAAACTTCAGGTTCAGACATGCTTCTGGGAGAGTTCACTCTCCCCATTACTACTTTGGTAATGAGGATGGTATTGAACTTCATTAAGTTCAGTCTCATCATCTCTAAAAGATTCATAATAACATATATCTGTATGTGTTGTTAGGAAGATAATGCGAAGTATTGTTTATAAAATATCTGGCTTGTATAGAAATGAAAGAAACACTAGCCTGCATCCAGCATATCAATCCCCTTGGCCTCACCTCCTATTTAGTTTCTTTGCCTTTTCTCTAGTCCCAGCAACACAGGGTGAAAAGATGTATCTGATAACTGGTAGCTGAATGGTTGACTCGCTTGTTTTCTCTCTACCTGTTCTCTCCACTTTCCTCAAAGAACATAAGTACTTTGACTGGGCTTTGTTTATACGGTACTGGAAATTTTCAACAAAAACACTTTTAACATGAAATCCTACTGGGAATTCCACAGCTTAGTTTTCTGTAATATACATATGTTGATCCCCAAAAGACTCCTAGAAAACCCATCAGAAGAAAAGCAGGTGCCCCTAGATTTTACTGTATTATATAGTGCAGAATAATAATATATCATTAAAAAAAGAAAACCGGCCCAAAATGGCATCTCTTAGGCCCAAATCAGCAAACCTGGAATTAATGTCTAACTTAACTGCAGTTTCAACCTCCCCCCAAAGTACAGTCTTAACTGGTCAGTCAGGAATTTTCTGATAAGTATCAATGAGGTTATCTGTCACTTGGGACCCTCCATTTCCCAAAGGAAGATGAGGTAATCTGCATGATAAGACCCTTTTTTCCCCAAAAAAGATAGTTTGCCTGAAGGTATCCTTTCTTTTATTTTGCAAATAACTTCCTTGCCCCCCCACCCCTTCCTTGTAATTTTGTATTGCTCCTTGGAGTTTCCCTCTATGTGTTAGAGGGGATGTTGCCCTATTCGTGAATCTCTTAATAAAGCCTGTTAGATCTTCAAATATACTCAGTTGAACTTTGTTCTTTAACATTATTACTGTTACTATGATAGAAGATAAAATAGTAATTTATTACTGTATAGTATTATATGTTAATACTATTATTTAATATTTTATTATATATACATATATATTAATCTAAGCTTACTATGTATTCCACTGGAATACATGGTGAAGTAGTCTTCACAATGGGTGGCAGAAAATGTGGGAAAAAATGCTAAATCAGTAGCAACATCCCGTTCACGGGTAATCAGTTTTCAAGTAATGTGGAATTCAGGGAGAAATAAATGTTGGGGATTGGCATGTGTGGGTGTGTGTGTGTGTGTGTGTGTGTGTGTGTGTGTGTGTAAAATAAGGGCAAGTAGAAGAAAGAAGAGAGCAAATTCTGAAGGCTTCCAGTTGCTAAGAATCAATCTATGTGCCTCCTGCAACCCTCCAGGGTCACTGCCTAGGTGAGAGCAGAGAATATTTTCTTTTTATCTTTCAATCACTGCCTTTGTAGGTATAAAATAAGAATATCGATTACTGGAAGGTGATAATGGTTTCTCAGTCAAAATGTTATTTGTTGTTGGACTTCATTTCCCTGTCTCTTGATTTTTATGTCACTCTCCCCAGGTCTTCAATCTTCTTCAGATGTGGTCAATGTACTGGCAGGTCCCAGGAAGATGCGATGGTTGGACATTCGTGGAAGAGACCCAGACTCACCAGGGGGATATCCTTCCAGGATTCCCAGCTCCCTCCTGCTTTCTATTCTTGATATAAAAGAATAATTTTGCTTTTTAGTTCTTGACATTATCATCAATTAGTATAGTGTGTGTCCCTCTCCTGAAGTTCACCTTGTTGATAATCACAGACAAGAGAAAGAAGCATTGAAATATACAAAAACAAAAGCAACTTTAAAAATGTGAAAAACCTTGGGGAGATAGAAAGCAGTTTTAACTGATGGAAGTAGCAAATGGCAGACTAGGGTGGGGGAAGCCCCAGTGTCATCCATAAGGAAGGAATATAAATACAACCTAAAAGCAGTGTCTTCCATATGCAAGGAATACAAATATGAATTAAAAGAAAAAATTCAACATAAAGCATAAATAGCAAAACATATCCAGCCAAAAGGGATTGTGGACCTAGAGTATAGTTTTGTGATGTTACCACAAGACAACAGGAAGGGATAGAGAGATGAAAAGTAAAATAAATAATAAATAAATAAATAAGAGTTGGAGGATATGGAATATAGATTAGCAGTTTTAACTTTTTTATAATACTCCTTAAAGGTAAGGAAGGTCATAAATGGAGGAGAAAACATATTTTAGGAAGTAAGGGCTAAGCATTTCCAAGAGTAAGAGAATAATTGAAGAGCTCAACTGGCAAGGGATTACAGAGTGCCAAATAATTAGATGAGAGAAACCCACAGGTACACAATTCATGGTGAATACTAAGAATTAAAAAAATGGCAAAAGTAATATGGTAAAACTTCCTAAACAAACAAAAAAAAAGTGAATCATTGAACATTAACCTTTTCAACAGTGGTACAAGGAAAAAATAATGGGGTAATGTTTTCAAAGTGTTGAAAAAAATCAAAGTTAAAATTTTTTAATAAGCTCAGAGATTATTTTAATATACATAAACAAATAAAGCTATTTTCAGCCCTCATAAGGTTTACTTCACATAACCCTCCTTGAGAATATTTTTGGAAGAAGTACTTAGATAAGATAAATCCTAGAGGAGATTTTATATATATACATATATGACATTAAGGATGAATAAATAGTTCAATCAAGTTTATTATTTAAAGAGGCAAGGAGCCTGTATGGGAGAAGATATAGTTATTAATAAGTTTAAAATGATACAATAGTGGGTATTTATAAGTTAGTCACAATTAAATAAAGACTAAAAATAGAATATATAAATAAGAAATCATAAAAAATTAAAACATACCATACTTAGCTCCTAGTGACAATGTAAATTCATTTCTAAGAGGTAAATTAATATGTATCTGATGTAAATAGTTGGAAAAAACAAACAAAAGAAGAAAACCAATGAAGCAAGATGAGAGTCTATTATAATCTTAGCTGTCTAGAGAAGAGCATAGGCATGTAGCCTCCATAAAAACAACGGATTTTTCTGCTCTATTCACTACTATATCAGAGTGCTTATAACAATGCCTAGAACATTACAGGTGCTCAATAAATATTTAATAAATGAAAGAATAAATAAACAACGACTTGGAGAAAATATTACCAAAAATGTGTGTGTGTGTATTTAAAGGATCCATATGATAAAGATATCTCTGGCAAGAGTGATCTAGGAAAAAAATAAAAGAGTATACAAACCAACAAAATATAGAATGAAAAAGATGTAATAAATATATATACACAAGAACTTCAAAAATAATAAAAATTTATTATAACAGCTACACAGTAATACATTTGAAAACATAGGGAGAAGAGAAAAATTTGTACAAAAGTATAAAAAGCCAGAATAAGAGCAAGGAGAATAAAAACCTGAATAGACCAATAACCATTAGAGAAATTGAAATGGTAATTTCAGGCTCTTCTCCAAAGATGCCTCAGGTCCAAAGAGCTTCATAGCTGAGTTCTCCCATACTTTCAAGGGATAGATGCTTCCCATTTTATAAAAGACTTTCCAGAAAACCAAAAAAAAAGAGAGAGAGAGAGAGATACCCACGTTTTTATGAGGCTAGTATAATATTGATTTCTAAATTGGATAAGTAGAATACAAAATAAAGCATTTATAGATCCATTTTATCTTTAACCACATAAAGACCTAATCATACAACTATTTTAATAGGTACAAAAAATTCATTTACTAAATTTCAATGTCTATTTTTGACATAGACCCAGAAAATCACTGCTAGAATGAAACTTCCCTAACTTAATAAAAGCCATATAATTAAAACCTACAATTTCTTATTTAATGGAAAAACTTGAGCCACATTCCTTCAGGTTTATGAATAAGATAATGATGTCTTTTATAACCACTCTTGTTTAACACAGGACTAGATTTCCTAACTAATGCTATGAGAAAAAAGAGGAAATAAGAAATGCAAAGATTAGAAGAATATAAATATGATTTAGGATTTAGGTAAGATAATGATCTGTAGAGAAAATCCAGCTCCTAAGATAAAATATTAGACTTACCTGAGTAGTCTATTAAGTTATCTGATACATGATCAATTTATAAAAATCAATTGGGTCCCCTCCTGGCTAACAATATTTATCTAGAAAATATTTAAAATATATAGTATTCAAGTAACAATAAAAAAACAATAAATGAAGTATTCAGGAAATAATTTCATAAAAATTGCAAATTACTTTTACAAAGAAAAAACTTAAAATCTATTAATTGGCCTAAAAAAAATCTAAAACTAGTAGAAAGATTACAATATGCTCCTACATGACTGACTTTAATTTATAAAGAGGCAAATAGTTTCCAAAATTCATCAATTGGTTAGATATAATACTAAAAAGAATTCAACTTAATACTTTCACAAAATTGAAAGATCTATTCCAAAATTTAAAACAAAGATGAAAGTGCTATAGGTAGTGTTTTTAAAAAGAAGAGCTGTAAAAGAGAACTCCTTCTGGAAAGTTATATTACAAAGCCATAGTTAAAAAAATGGAAAAGAAAAAAGATATGAACAATTTGACACAAATACGAGACAGATAGCTAAAGGACAGAAAAGAGAGTTTAAAATAAGTCCCATTTAAATATTATGATTTGATTTAAATCATTGAGGAAGGAAAACTTGCTCAATTTACAGGGGAGGAGGAAGAAACATTGATCTCTTTCTTACACCATGTAAAGAGAGCCCTCATCCCATCCCACAGATGGTTTAGCACTTAAATGTGAAAGATAAATTTATAAAGCTTTTAGATCAAAAATAGGAGAAAGCTATTTTTTCTGTTCCCAGGAACAGAAATTGTTCCTGGGAGTGATGAAGAACTTCTTAAACAAGATGGTAAAAGCAAAACATAAGGAGAAAAATTGGTAATTAAGACTACTTAAAAATTAAGGATTTCTACTTAATGAAGGAGACCATTGATAAAGTGAATGGAAGATAATGAACTGGGAAAAAGTTGTTTGCAACATCAAAAGCCAATGTAAGATTAATACTGAAAAGAAAGGAACCTATACAAGTTTAGGAGAAAAGATAGGGAAAACTAACTGATTTAAAAAATAGTTAAAAGATGTGAATAAGGAATTAACAGAAATGAACATCAATAAATCACTATCAGTAGTACTAGTATTAAAATCCTTACTATTATTAATAAAATTGCTGGCCTGGAGAAGCAGAAGACCTCAATGGGACATAGCATAGTAACTTTGAGAATAACATAGAGTTAGGGATTGCAGGGATTCAACTGTCCCTAGAAAGCTGTGCAGACTATTTTTTGCCTCTGTGCAGCTGAGGTTTCAGATACCTCTTCTTGGAGCTGGAATTGAATAATAAGAAAATGACAAATTATAATTAATAACCAAGAAGACAGCCCTCATGGCTCTTTGTGAGACATTTTCTGGGATTTTTCAGAAAAGCTCAGTGACGAATTAGGAGGAGATCTTAAGAAAAAGTGTAGAGGCATTGCAATAACCTACAGGGGAAACAGCCAAATGAATGTCATTTGGGGCTGTTATAAACTACCTTTTTACACATCATATTTAACCTGGAAAAATCTAAGGTCCACTAGTGCTAATGCTAGATGCTAATTCTATAAAGGGAAATAAAGCATCATCACTGCCCTCTCAGTACAGCTTGGTGCTAGTAAAGGAGTAAAGGAAATCGCTGTCTTAAGAACTTAATTAAATTATTGTTATTTTTTTGCCTCTTGTATTAGTACATATTTTATTCTCATTTAACATGGCTAATTTTCAGAACCCTCATATCCCCGAATTGACAGGAACCTTAAATTGCCCCAGTCTTCACCTATTAATGATGCTTTTACTGATTTAAACTGATTTATTTTTAAACTGATTATATTTTATAACATAAAATATAACTCATCCAAAGTCCAGCTGTTAATGGTTACCTAAGTTTATAAGCTGATCTTAAAATTCTTGCAGAAATGCAAAGCACCTAGAATAGCCAAAAAATCTTGAAAAAGAACAAGGTTGAAGGACTCATACTTCCCAATTTCAAAACAGATTACAAAGTTATAATAATCCAAACAGTACAGCATTGACATACAGATAGACATAAACCCATGTATATTTGGTCAATTGATTCTTGAAAAAGGTACCAATGAAATTCAGTGGGGGAAAGAACAGTGTTTTCAGCAAATGGAGTATGGCGTGACTAGATAGTTACATGCAAAAGAACATAGCTGAAAACTTACCTCATACCATACATAAAAATTAACTCAAAACGAATCATAGACCTAAATGTAATAGCTAAGACTATAAAACTCATAGAAGAAAACATAAAAGTAAATCTTTATAACCTTGGATTAGACAATGGTTTCTTAAACAAGGCACCAAAAGTACAAGTGGCAAGAGAAAAAATAGATAAATTGGTAAATTTAAAAACACTTGTGCTCAAATGATAACACCAAGAAAGTGAGAAGACATCTCACAGAATAGGTAAAAAATACTTTCAAATCATATTTCCAATAAGGGACTTTTGTTAAGAGTATATGAAGTACTCTTACAGTTCAATAATAAGAGGACAAACCAATTTAAAAATGGGCAAAAATTTGAATAGATATTTCTCCAAAAAAGATACACAAATAGCCAATAAGCACATGAGAAGATATACAAACATCAATAGTCTCTAGGGAAATGCAAATAAAAACCATAACAGTTTACCACTTTACACATTCAAGCATGGCTTCAGTAAAAAATACAGACAATAACAAGTGTTGACAAGGATGTGGAACAATTGGGACTCTTATACATTGTTAATGAGAATATAAAATGGCGCAACCACTCTGGAAAAGTTTGGTAGTTTTTCACGAAGTTAAAAATGGAGTTGTGATATGAATCAGCAATTTCACTTAAAGTATGCACCAAAGGAAAAGAAAAACATCCACAAAAAACCTGTGTACATAAATGTTCACAGCAGTGTTATTTACAACTGTCAAAAAATGGAAACAACCCAAATGTCCATCAACTAATGAAGGGATATATAAAATGTGGTATATTAGTAAGATGGAATATTATTCTGCAATAAGAGAGAATGAAATAAAAATACATGCCACAACATAGATGAAAACATTATGCTAACTGAAAAAGGCCAGCCAAAAATGCTAAATATGATTTCATTTGTATGAGGTGTCCAGAAAAAGGCAAATTTATAAAGCCAGGTAGTAAATTAGTGATTTCTTAGAGCTTAAGAGGGAAGTGAGGAATGGAAGGGATTGTTAATGAGTATGGAGACTTGTTTTAGAGTCATAGAAATGTCCTCAAATTAGATTTTCGTGATGGTTTCACAATTCTGTGATTATGCTAAAAAACCTGTCAACTGTATACTTCAAATGGATGAACTTTATAGTCTGTGAATTATATCTCAATAAAGCTTTTTAAAAATATAATATCCCTTTAGCCCACATATCTTTTTGGGACATCATCTGGTCATTCAATATATTTTCTATTCCTCTCAGTTAATGCCAGTTGCAAATGTGATATGTTTGCCATCCAAACGTTTATCCCAGTCATTGACAAATACTATAACCAGAACAGAGACATTGGTAATCTTCCTCCAGGTTGGTATTAATTACTGCTCCTTGTTTATGTTAATTTCATAAAATAAATCATTGATTTACTTATTTGTGAGCACCTATTAAAAGGCAAGCACTATACTGGATTGTGAATATAAAAGAGTGTTTAATGCCTGCTCTGCCCTTAAAGAGAAGACAGCCTACAATATAAGCCAGACAAATAAGAGATAGGTCCTAGGGGCGCCTGGGTGGCTCAGTCGTTAAGCGTCTGCCTTCGGCTCAGGTCATGATCTCAGGGTCCTGGGATCGAGCCCTGCATGGGGCTCCCTGCTCAGCGGGAAGCCTGCTTCTCCCTCTCCCACTCTCCCTGCTTGTATTCCCTCTCTCGCTGTGTCTCTATCTGTCAAATAAATAAATAAAATCTTTTAAAAAAAGAGAGAGATAGGTCCTAGAAGAGTTGTATCTAATAGAATTTTTTTTTTTTTGTAATAAGTAAAAATTGACTCTAGCTAATTTAATTCAAAAAGAAACTTATTTGAAGGCTGTGAAGTTGCTCACAGTATGGAACGAAAATACGAGTAACTAAGGCTTCCAAATGGACAGGAGCCAGAGGAGTTCCATGATAAAAGTCAGGGACCAATCAGTGGTTTTGTCAGGCGGCCAGTGCTGGTAATAATCAGCACTAACCATTCTCCATCCTTGTGTCTCTCTACTCAAGGTCTTAGTTTCCAAGAGAGTAAGCTCAACTGGCTTACCTTCATCTCAACTCACCAACTGGCTAGGGGAAAGCAGGCCACTCTGGATGGCAAACTCCCCAAGAATGCACATCCCAGGGGAAAGAAAATCAGAAAAAGAGGGCATGGGTTCTGAGCAGACAAAAACCAGAAATTTCACTAAAATAACTCTATGTCAGGAGAACAAAGATGTACATAGTGTTAACACTGAAATAACCTTGAACGGATTAGGGAGTCTTCCTGTTGGAAGTGATGTTTTAACTGAAATATGAAAACAAATTATCCATGTGAAATGTGGAGTGGAGAGGGGGTATGGAAACCGAAGCATTTCAGGCAGATGGAGTAGTGTGAGTCAAGGCATACAGGTTTGAAAAACCATGATCCATTGAAAGAATGGAAAATTATTTAGTCACAGCATTAAAAAAAAGAGAGACTTTTGGATAGGGGATATGAATATGGTTAAAAAAAAAAGTGGGCACAAGTGAGACTATGAAAATCTTTCATGCCTTACTGGAATGGAGTCCAAACTTTATTTTGGAATTCAGTAGAATCAACCAGGGATCCTCAAGCAAGTGAATGATATGATTAAATCTGCAATTTACAAATTCTGGCTATTGTGTGTAGAGTGATTTGAAGGCTGGAAAAGGCACGCAGACTGGTGAGGAGATTAGTTGAAAGGTCCAGTTGATATTTGAAAAAAAAAAAAGACGGATCGGGGAGTGTCAGAGAGAATGCAAAGAGGGATGAGATATATAAAATAAAGAACCCTAGGGCCCGATGAGTAATTGGACATGGATTTGGGAGGGAGGTGTGGAGAGAAAGAATGGAGTCAAGAATGTCACCTTGATTTCTAGTCTGGGAGAGTTCTTGAATTTCTCAGGAAGACTTTTCACTGTATGTTTACTAGAGTAGCTCTTTGGAGTCCCTAGTTTACGAGTGTCCTGTCTTTCAGATGACAATATGGAGACTTCAAGCCCCTCACATTTATCTCTAGGCATTCATGTTCTAGGAATCTTGATTCTGATTTTTATCATGTTTGTTTCGGAGCCTCTAGAGTCCTTGGAGGTTAAAGCTTAGATAGCCTTGTTTTCTCTGGCACTGCAATGTTTTGTTGTAGAAGCTTTGCCGCCTTAGTACCTGAGGTAAATCTAAAAGATGCTGCAGTTTGGTTGTTCATGCAATCCTGAAACATTTTTTTCCCAAAGGCAAGATAGAATACTCTCAGTGCAATGCCAACAAGGCTTATTACTTTGGATAGTGCAGTCTGTCCCGGCCGCACTGGCAGTGTGGTGTAACTTTGGGTCACAGCCAACTGGATGAAATTCAAACTGGCCACTCAGAATTAAAAGGTTCTCTTGCAGTATGAATTCACTGATCCAGGAGTGCAATTTTAACTTTCTAATCAATTCAACCAGATGATCTTTTATCAAGTGGAATCACCAGAATAGAAGGGACACCGTGAGGGCATTTAGTCTCACCCATCTGCATCCAGGCAAGACTTTACATGAACCCATGGAAGAAGGTAAATGTTTAGGTTTTTCATAAAACATCCATTGGAGCAGTCCCTAAAGGTGCCAGTGTGTGAGTCTTGTATATCCAAGAAGGCTTTGTAAGGACAACATACAGTTGTCCCCTCTGTCTCAAGTCATTTTTGTCTTGTTCTGAACTCATAAGAGGCAAGGGAATCTACTTCTTGTCACTCACACACTTCTTCATATACTTGAGAACTATTACTAATTCCTTATTCAGCCTTCCTTTCTCCAGGCTAAATAAACTCTG
Source organism: Neomonachus schauinslandi (assembly GCF_002201575.2). Classification (NCBI taxonomy): domain Eukaryota; kingdom Metazoa; phylum Chordata; class Mammalia; order Carnivora; family Phocidae; genus Neomonachus; species Neomonachus schauinslandi. The sequence goes on from NC_058404.1 coordinate 185,057,824, forward strand.
TTCTTTTAGCTTTTCCTCAGAGGGAATATTAGTCAAACTTTTAATCATTTTAGTTGTTGCCTTCTGGACTGCCTCCAAATTCTCCACAGTGCATTCTATCCAGAAGAGCTGAAATGGAATGCAGTAGGGTAAAAATTGCATTAATTCAGACTCTGCTAATTTGGAATTTGTGATAATCCAGACAGGGATTTGCTTAAACAACACTTCCTTCATTGACTGTGCAAGTTCAAGATAAAGGAGATCAACAGGAGGAGGAGCCATAGAAAATACTCGAAATTCTCATGGGAGCTAACCTTTTCCCAAGTGTACCAAAGGTGCACTTTCCCACAGAGCCACTTGTAGGGCAAGTGTTACCTGGACATTTCAGCAAGTTCCCCAAATACCTACACTAAGCTGCAGTGTAAGACTAGATTGAGTTGTTGTTACTATGACCATACATTCTCTCTCCTATGAGTGTGCTTATTGGGCCAAAGGCCTTACATTTATCAGTCTGATGCTGTTCCAAAATTCTAGGTTGTAAATCACTATAATTTCTGTATGTTTTCTAAAATTACTCAATTATATTTCAATTTGGTATTGGGCTTTTAACCAACTCAGAGCAGCTATTCTTTCATGAATCTCTATGATATTTTTTTTTTCTGTGTACAAAGATTGCGCATTTATTTCAGATCCACATTTAATCCACATTTAATTTCAAATGTTCATCTTGCAAGTCTAAGTTATTCATCCATTCATCCATTGAATGAACATCTATCACATGGCTTCTTTGTGCCCAGCCATTACTATGCTAGTTGTTTTCAGTGAAGAGTAAGTGGCTCCTGTCTTCTAGGCCTCTTGGCCTGGGGGATGAATATTATAATAAAGGTATCAGTCATGGTCCCTGGAGAGACTAGAAAAAGCTTTATGGCAAAGCCAACTTCTGGAGAGGTGACCTTATCTCAAAGGGGAAGCAGGACTTTTCCAAATGGACAAAGCAGAGGAAAAAGCTTGTATAGTATCACAGAAATCTGGTTTCCTCATTGCAGGGCAATAATTTAATCATATTTCACTTATGGCTTGTTATGGTGACTTGAATAGTTTTGCTATGAAAATTCTGAAAAGGCAGTCTTGCTCCCATTGGTGTATATATCTTAATGGTTTGGGGGAGGAAAAAATAATCCCTGCTTGATTCCAGAACATATTGAGACATTGACTATCTGAGATGAAGAAATGTAGACCAAAATATCTGTGTTAACTGGCAGTGATGGGGGTTTTGGAGGATATAGCTATATACAGACATATAGCAAAAGCAGATCTCCTAAAATTGCAGAATTTAACCCTTTGTACTAAGTAGAGCTAAAAACCACAGGCCTCACAAAATAGAGGCAGACCCTTTTCTCCATGTTTCTTTCAAACAGATCAGATTTCCCTGTATATAGGGAGATCCCAAGAGAGCCTGGCAGAAGTTGCTCCATATTGGGCCCAGCTCTTTACCCCAGACTTACCCACTTAGGAACTTGGGAGAAGCCAGAGAGCTTCTCTAGTGAAAGTCCTTTATAGGAAATCATGAGCTCTTTGGAATAAAGTTTCCAGTTAAATTCATAACCTACCACATTTTCCATAAGTCTGGTTATGAGGTTCTATAGAACCACCATGACTCCTGAGTCTAATCAAGGGTATTGATGTGCTCATTTGAGAATCAGGGGAGAAAGTCTTGGGAATATAGAATCAGAAGACAAACTGGTGACATTCAGATCCTAATTCTGTCTCTTATTAACTGAATGCCCTTGAACAAGTGACTTCTTGTATAAAATGTGAATGGTAACAATACTTACTTCATAGGGTGTTTTGAGGCTTCAATGAATCAGCATATGTAACATGTTTAAATCAGGGTTGGCACATACTGGGAGCTAGACAAGTACTTTAAGTGTATTTCTGCCTAATGCCTAAAGGCTAAATGACTTATGGCAGGTGATACTCATTCTTTCGTCCACTCAAAACTAAGAAGCAACATACACCATGTACTATGTGATCAGAGATTAGACTGCTGCTTCTCAAAGCTTTTGAGCACATTGGTCACCTGGGGATTTTGTTGAAAAGCAGATCCCATTCAATGAGTCTGGAATGGAACCCCAAGATTCTTTAGCTCCCAGATGATGCCAATATTGCTGATGGGTGGGCCATATTTTGTACAGAATGGGCAAAGACACTTGTACCACCGATCTATAAATCCACTGGGTGTGTCTAAAGAAACGGGTGTAAGTGCTGCTTCCAGGTACAGACATCTGGGTTTGGGCTACAATGGCATATTTCTTCATTTCCCTAAGTGCTTTCTCAATTACAGCCTGTGCAATGCATTTGTGCCCTGCTGCTTGTGATTTACAACTAATAGTCTTCTCATTACTTATTCTCCTAATTCTTACGCTAACTCCTTAATTAAGATAGAGCTAAAAAACATCCTTTGGTCAATTCACAGCCTTGACAAAACCTGGTGTTTAGAACAGGTTAAATCAATACAGATTTCCTTCTAGCATTGGTTGTCAAACTTTAGCATGTTTTGAGTCACCTGCAAAACTTCCTTAATCACAGACTGCAAGACCCTACTCAGGAGGTTCTGACTCAGTGGGCCTGGTTAAAGGCAAAGAATTCATACGTCCAGTAAGGGCCCAGACAGTGGTAGTGCTGCTTGTTTGAGAACATGTTAAGAACCATTGCCTTATACCAACGAGGTCTCGTGACCATGAAGAGAAACTGTTTTTGGACAAGGGTGGCAATCATAGTTGATACCAGCAAGTTCAGGAATAGCACAAATAAAATACATATGTAACCAAAGATTAAGGGTGTATAGAGGAGGATAAATTCTATTTCATCAAAACCCATAGCAGCTAATACCAGCTCCCAGCATCCAAAACCCTTATTTATTGTCAACAGAGAGGATTGCATGATCAGGTATAAAGGCCAAACCTGGTCATCCTGAATTTCAAAATCATGTATTAATGAGGTCCAGGAAATTAGCAAATTTTTCACTGGAAAGTGCCATGAAAGGTCTCTAGTTTAAGCATTGTTATGTGTCAAATATCAACATCACTCCACTGGAAGCTTTTTCTGAGAGCCTGATGCAGAGGTCAACATTTCCTCCCCCATGTTTTGTCATATGTATACTTCTTTGGTAGTACTTATAATTCTGTGTTGCCTGTTTATATTGTCTCTAGACTTGGAACTCAGGGAGGACAATGATCATCCTCTTATTTTTATGCTTTTGGGGTCCATCACAGTGCAACACATGTACTGTTAGCATCTAACACATTTGTCTTCAAAACATAATTTCTCTGCATACAATGAATCTCTGTTTCTGTTACAAAGGCTAGTGTTAAATACGTATAATAAGGGATTAGATTGATAGTAGATAGGAATTGGCATCATGTCATTGTAACTATAGGTTATTATATTTATATGAAAATAGCATTTCTCCCCTATACAATCATTTCATTAGTATGATCAATTCGTGAATGATGAAAAATTAAAATTTATTTTAAAAACTTTCCAAGTAAAGGTATCAAAAATTCATTAACAGAAGAGTGATTTTAAGAATGGGATATATTGGGCGCCTGGGTGGCTCAGTCGTTAAGCATCTGCCTTCGGCTCAGGTCATGATCTCAGGGTCCTGGGATCGAGTCCCACATCGGGCTCCCTGCTCCGCGGGAAGCCTGCTTCTCCCTCTCCCACTCCCCCTGCTTGTGTTCCTGCTCTCGCTATCTCTCTCTGTCAAATAAATAAATAAAATCTTAAAAAAAAAAAAAAAGAATGGGATATATTTACAAAATGGAATTTTTTTTTTTTAAGATTTTATTTATTTATTTGACACAGAGAGAGAGAGAGCACGAGCAGGGGGAGCAGCAGGCAGAGGGAGAAGCAGGCCTCCCGAGGAGCAGGGAGCCCGATGCAGGGCTCGATCCCAGGGCCCTGGGATCATGACCTGAGCCGAAGGCAGACGCTTAACGACTGAGCCACCCAGGCGCCACCACAAAATGAAATCTTATACAACAGTAAAAAATGAATGAAATATAACTATAGCCAATCATCATTATTCACTGATTAAGTGGTTGCAAATTCCCTACTCATTAAACTTTATTTGTAGCTCCAAAAGCAGTACTCATGGCACTTTTGTGGTCATTTATGAATATGTGCAGAGCAGCAAAACTTTGTTGCCCAATGCAAAGATATTCTGCCTTCTCATTTCAGCTGTTATATTGCAAACAAATATCCTTTTCACAGACTATTTAGTGCTACACTTTTCTCACTTTTCTGTATTTTATTGATGATTTTGTTATTTAAAATGACCTCCAAGTGCAGTGCTAAAGTGCTGGCTGGTGTTCCTAAGTGCAAGAAGGCTGTGTGTGCCTTATAGAGAAAATACATGTGTTAGACAGGCTTCGACCAGGCATGAGCTATAGTGCTCTTGGCTGTGAGCTCCATATTAATGAATAATAATGTATGTTAATTAAAATGTACTTAAACAGAAACACATACAAAACATCGGTCAGTTAACAAAAACGTGACCAGAGGCTCACAGGAACCTAATCCTGTATTTCCTATAGGAACGGTAGTTAAAAATTAGCTACTTCAGTGTTCACACGGACTTTATAGAATGTACCTACTACAAATAAAAAGAATTAACTGTAGAGGCAGCTAGATAAATAAATTTCAGTAGCATAATTCCAAATGAAGCCCTTTCTGGAAGATCATACAGCTCCCTTCTTAAAAAGTTCAAAAACTGGGGCACCTGGGTGGCTCAGTCAGTTAAGCATCTGCCTTCAGCTCAGGTCATGATCCCAGGGTCCTGGGATTGAGCCCCGCATTGAGGGATTGAGCCTGCTTCTCCCTCTCCCTCTATCACTCTCCTTGTTTGTGCTCTCTCGCTCTCTGTCAAATAAATAAATAAGATCTTTTTAAAAAAAGTTCAAAAACAGCTAAAACAGTACCTTGCTGAAACAATATATTTAAATAAAGCAAGGGGATGCAAAATTTTAGTAGTCATTATCTTGTGGGGGCACTGGGAATGAGATTGGGTAGAAGCAAATTGGTAGATGAAAGGAATTGGGCAATGGGTTCATGAGTGTTAGTTATCTTTTTAATATCTAGCTAAAATTATTAAATAAATAATAAATTGAGAGGGTCACACATGAAAGACAACAATGTGTCTTCCACCAAGGATTATAATTAAATCAATTCTTTGCACTGTCCATTAAAACACATCTATACAGTTTTCATACCCACAAATATATGTGGTGAATGACTGAATACACAGATATATCTTGTCCCACATAGTACCTAATTTTCCCCCTAAATCTAGGCTTTCTGAATGAGATTCTGAGACAGGGATTCCCCTTGAAGAATTGGAGAGCACCCTGTTAGAGAACTTTGAGACCGGCACCTGGATCTCTCATGTCATTCTCCATAGTTCAGACACTTAATGTATGGATGTGTCACTCATGGAAAAGTGCCCCATAGACCATAGCAGCACCCAGATACCACTGTGGAATTCAGATGCATCCCTGCCTCATGTAGTCAGAATTGAAGACTGCAAAGAGGTGGAATATTCATTCAAAATGAGATAGCAAGCACAGATGAGAAAAGAATAGATCTAGTGTGATTTGAAGTTGTAGTTTACAATTAAGGCCAGCTCTAAAACCCCAAATCCTGTGGAAGTGGGTAATTTAGAAGTGCTTGGAGTACTGAGAAAGATGTAGAAAATGTAAAGTTTTTAAGTAAGAGGTTACTGCCAGTTTGCCATGATGGTTAAGCCTTGAAAAACCTGAAGGGAAGCCAAACCATAATTGGATTTGGGGAAAAGCAAGTATTGTAAGGCAACAAAGTGTACCTTCTTAAATGAGAAATCAAGGTGTGTCCTCACTGGAATTTGTCTTTGATATAGAATGTATATTCCAGCAACCAGTTTGCTTGCAGTGGTTGATAATTTAGAGTGATTTGTATCATACATCTTGCCATAGCATGCAAATGACATAACCTCTTCCTCTGGCTGAGCTGCAACAGAGTCAGGCTAGTGGGGCTGAAAGAAAATGCCTAGTATTCAAGTGGCATTAATCACACATTTGGTTTGATTTACTAATGCTATTGTCTTTCCCTTTGCTGTTAAGAAATTATTAGCAGGAAGTAACTCGGCCCAAATGCCACAATATGTTGGATCAATTTAAGAGACAATATAGATCACTGGGATTTCTTTTGTCAAATGGAGCCATTAGACTTGCATATTAAAAAAAGTATATATTTCTGTTTCGAGTGTGTAAGTGATACATAGCTTACCATAATGCAAATCACCACCAAGAAGGCAAAAGGCAGGATGCAAATGAATGGCAGGGAAGGGATGATAAATGTGCTGTTGTATATGCAGCTTATATTCAACCACAGGTATCTTGTTTTGTGCATTTTCCTCTTTTCCCTAGAAGGTAGTTTACCTTCCTTCTCAAGGTTGTCATCCATGAACTCAGAGAGACAGTCCACTTTCTACCCTTTACATAAACGCACTATTACTAAAATGCATTCCAACTCTATCTAAGCACTCATATGACTTCCTAGTCTAGGCTTTTGATGAACGCTCTGCTTGAAAGTTAAACTCAAGATACATTCTCTGTTTCTTTGTCATCGTAAGATGCATTTTCCTCCAATGCCTGTTTTTCTGTGTCACATCAGGTCTGTGTTTCGGTGTCCCACTGTCTTTTGCTATACAGTGCATGGACAGAACAGCTGAGTAATTATGTCAGTGTGACTGCAATTTTACCTTTGGGGCCCTCTTGCTACGCGTGCACACAGGTGACTAAACCAGGAATGGTGACATTCCTTGCCTGTGAGGGATTGGCCATGTGACTCTATCAACTGGCAGCTGAGTCACACTGCTTAACCTTAGAGCTTGGCAGTGTGAGTCTGAGAAAGGCAGCTGAAACGAGACCCTAGGCACTCTGTCCCCAAAGAGCTTGGCTCCAGATTGTGAATGGATAAACAAGACCAATAGAGAGAATGTGGACCAGGGAAAGAAAGAGTTCTCTGGACTCCCATCCAAGCTCTGGCTAACCTCAGACCAGGCACTTAAAAGACTTTGAAGCATCCATTTTCTTATGTTTAAAATGATGAGATTGTTTTCCCCCATCTTTTGTACTCATATATTATCAAGACCAGTAATAATAATAGTAGCAATTAGTATCATTTAATGATTTAACGAGTGGCTTTTGTATGCCCTTGGTAAACAGCCAAAAAAAAAAAAAAATTAAATAAAGCACAGAAGCATTGAGGCTGAATACACTTAGAACAAAAAACAAAACAAAACAAAACAACAACAACAAATTGATCCAAAGTTACATATTTTCTGTCGCTCTTTTTTCCCAAGGTTGGCAATGTGGGCATATAGTACAAGGTAGATTCATAAGCTTTCATGTGCTTTTAAGTATTTTTCCATGTTACAGACTTTGTTGTTGTTTTCTTATGTTTTATTGTCTTCACATTTCTAATTTACTTCCAGCTGAGTTTTTCTTCTCTTTGCTATTAGTAGCCATGGAAAGATGCTCATTTGGTTTGCTTTCAAGCAATCCCTATTGTTGGACATTTTGTTTGTTCTCATGAATCTCTTGTTATTGTCATTTAGGTTGCTCTAATTTGTATACTTATTTAAAACCTAGAATGCCTACTCTGGTTCAGTGAAGCAGGACTGGTCAAAATAGGAAAGAAAATTATACTGGAGATAAAATGGCCCCTGTTCTTGTTGCAGTTGAAGATATACTAAGCATCTACTATGTGTCTGACACTAAACTTGGCACTGAGGCTGTGGTAGTCTCCCTGACAGGATCCCTGCCTTCATGTAGCTTACAACTTAGTAGCAAGAGGTAGACCATAAATAAGTAAACACATAAACAAGATAAAGGTATAAATTCCACAAAGGAAATCTAGCAACATTATATGTTAGGTAGTAACTCTCGGTGTGTAACATTCTAACTCTGGATGGAAGAAGAGGAATGTGCTAGCTATGATCAGATCTAGGGGCTAAGTATTCCAGAGACATTTATAAGAGTTTATCTGAAACTGAGTTTTTTTTATAAGGAAGGAATATGAAATAAGATTGGAAAGATAGTGTGGGAGAAATTCTTTGAGAGCTGTGAATGTCAAGTTGAGGTAGTGTTATGGGTTGAATTGTGTCCCCTCTAAAGGTGTTAAAATCCTAACCCCCAGTATCTATGAATGTAGGTATTTCCACATTTGGAAATCACATTTGCAGAAGATCAACTGAAGATGAAGTCCTTAGGGTGGGCCTTCATCCAGTATGACTGTGTCTATATAAAAAGAGGAAATTTGGACACAGATAGGGAGAACACCATGCAAAGATGAGGGCAGAGATCAGGGTGATGCATCTGGAAAGCCAGAGATTGCCAGCAAACTATCAAAAGCTAAGGGAAAGGCATGGAACAGATTTTCTTTCACAGCCTTCAGAAGGAACCAACCCTACCGAAACCATGATCTCACTCTGCCAGCCACCAGAATTGTGAGACAACTTGTTTGTTGTTTAAGCCACATTGTTTGCAGTACTTTGTTATGGCAGTCGAGCAAACTAATGTGGGCAGTGACTCCAAAGCCATGGGTCTGTGGCAGATGTCCCCCTGCATCTCAGTGCGTGGCATGGCCTCAGAAATTTTCTTAAAACGATCCCCAGGCAGCCAGGACAATGTCACTGGGCTCAGCAAAGTAGATGAAACCCACTGGGCTAACATATTCAAAGTTCTTTCTGCTGTTTGTTTTTTGGTAGGCAATAAGAAGCCCTTTTAAAGTTTTGAAGAGATAAGTAAAATGAACCAGCCTACCTTTTGACCTCACTTTCCAGCTTAAGGGTTGTTTATAAGCCCACTCCATTTCTCTCCCTCTTGGAGCATGGATTTCACAGTGTCCTGAGTGCTGGTTTTCTGTCTGTCTCCTGCTATAAACTGGGGACCACCTGAAACCAGAAATTGTACCTGACAGTTCCAGCTCTCCAGCATATCTCCCAGGTCTTGTGTCTACTCCGTGCTCATTAATTATTTGTTTGGTGGTAAATTTCATTATTTTCTCACTTTTTGCTTTGAAATAATTTCACACTTTGAGAAAAGTTTCAAAAATAGTATTAAGAACTTTCATATTCTCTTCTTCCTGATTCACAAATTGTTAATATTTTGCCACATTTGTTTGAACATTTTCTCCTCTCTATTAAGCATACCATTTTTTTCTTTCTGAACCACTTAAGAACAAATTGCACTCATCCAGCCTGTACTCCTGAAAACTTTAGTATATATTTTCTACGAAAAAAAAGCATTATCCTATGTCATCATAGTAAAGTTATAAAAGTCAGGAAATTAAACATTATTAAATACTCTTATTTACAGCCAATATTCAAGTTTTTCCAATTGGTTCTTTACTGCAACTTTTTTCTGAATCAGGATTCAATGCAAGATAATCCATTTAATTTACTTGTCATGTCTTTTTACTCTCCATTAATCTGGAACCATTTCTTATCCTTTCTTTATCTTTTATCATAGTAACATTTTTGAAGAGTACACGCTAGTTATACTGTAGAATATTCATCAGTTTGGTGTGTTTAATGCTTTCTAATGGTTAGATTTAGGGTATGCATTTTTAGGCAGGAATGCCACAGATGTAATAACATGTCCTTCTCAGTGCATCACATTGGGAAACACAGACTGTCAATTGATTTGTCCCATTTCATGTAAATTTAACTTTGATTTCTTGGTTAAAGTGATGACTGTTTTGTGTCACCACTCAGTTGCCACTTTCTCTGTAATTAATAAATAATTGTGGGGAGATACTTTAAGACCCTGTAAATATGAAATTTTCACAGACCAATTATAGCATCCATTGTTGATTTATGTGTGCTTTTATTATTATTGTGATGATTGCACATGGTGATTTTGCTATTTCATTTATTCTACATTTATTAGCTGGCATTCTGCTTTACATTCTCTCCAAATGCTTATTTATTAGTTGGTTATCAGTATGGGCTCAGATATTCTTATTTTATTCAATGGATTATAACACATTAGTATCATTATTTATGTTCATGCACAAATTGTCTGAGATTTGTCTTTTTTTTTTAAAAGATTTTATTTATTTATTCATGAGAGACAGAGAGAGAGAGAGAGAGGCAGAGGGAGAAGCAGGCTCCCAAGGAGCAGGGAGCCCGATGTGGGACTCGATCCCAGGACCCTGGGATCATGACCTGAGCCGAAGGCAGACACTTAACCATCTGAGCCACCCAGGTGCCCCTGAGATTTGTCTTTTGGAAACCACTTCAATCTGGCTCCTTTGTACTTTTACACATCTTTATCATTTTTTGAGCACTTTCAATTCTCAGGTACAACAAGATATTCCAGTTTATCTTGAATTCTCTTTGCCCTTCTTCGGAATTAGCCATTTCTCCTTTTAGCAAGGAAAGATACTTAGACACCAAAAGCTGAGCACCATGGGTTAAATTCATTCTGAACCTTTTTAAGGCTCTACTTTTTGGTGCCAGGTAACCTTTGAAGCAGAATCCCTTTCAAACTTTCCCTATAGTCCCATGTAGATCTTCTTCTCCCCCACTCTCATGTCCTTTTTCGTTTTCTAGAAAAAAGTGAAGTTATCTGGAACAGGTGACTTATCTTCTCTCCTCTCCATCTCATAAAATTTGTGAACAACCATACCATTCACTTCCTATCTTCCTTCACCTTTAGGTAGTCTTTGATCATCTCTTTTATGTCTGGGAGAAAAATATCTCTTCTGTTTTTGTAATCTAATTGCACCAGCTCTTGATTCCAGCTCCTTCTGTCTCCTCAAGGACCCCTTCCATCTATTATTTCTCTCCCTACTTACATTTTTCCATCTCTTCTTTTTATCTTCTTTTTAATTTAAATTCAATTACCCAACATAAAGAACATCATTAGTTTCAGAGGTAGAGTTCAGTAGTTCATCAGTTGCATATAACACCCAGTGCTCGTTATATCACATGCCCTCCTTAATGCCCATCACCCAGTTACCCCACCCACCTCCCCTCCAGCAACCTTCAGTTTCTTTCCCATAATTAAGGGTCTCTCATGGTTTGCCCTCTTATCCACTGTATTTGCTTATAAGTTCTCGGGTCTTTTATATGTTAGAAAAATGTCTTATTCAATCCTACAACCCTTGGAGAAAACAGCCTAACTCTGCATTGTTTCACTGTTAAAGTGCTTCAAAAATTTATCTGCATTCTCTACCTCCATTGACATAGCATACACACTCTTTGGAGGCTGGCAAAGGTCTCAACCTTTCAACTCAACTTGCTCTCTTGGAAGTCATCCATGATCATAAAGTCACCCATTTTACCCTTCTACAGGAGTTAATACTATTTTGGAAAAAAATAAGATGACGTATGGAAAAATGAGAATTGCTGTTAAAAATGAGATGTTAATAAATGATGTTTAAAGTGAGAATGATAATTGGTGTTGGAATACATGGTTTCTGCTGTTTTCCATGCAGCAGTAAAATAAGCTATGATACATGGAATTTATTTTTCTACAGAAGGGGAAGAATGGATTCTTTCCTTATAGTCATATTCTAAGGAGCAACTTTATAAACTGCTAAAGCATCACATAAATGTTAGTATTTATTAATAGATAATAAAAATACATACCATAAATTTACCTTTAAAACTATAAGATATCAGCAAAGGATCAGTTTAATTATTAGAAGGTTAAAAATGTATCAGTATGCTTATATGTCTTCTTACCTTTCCTGTACATCTCCTTCATAAATTCTTCTTTCCTCTTGTACCCTTAGTTATACCACAATGTCAGTCTTCAGCTTTTTCTGTTTTCCTTCCCATGGCCTTTTTCCTTCTTAGACATGATATACTGTCATGGGTCCAGCCTTGCTGGAGTGAATTTTCAGTGACTCTCTTGCATCCAGACTTCTTTTTTAAGCCTATGCCCTACAAGTCTCAGTGTCTGCTGGACAAACTCGCCAAGGAGGTTCTGTCAGATTTGAGTTGATTCAAATTCAACCAATATTAATCTGTTTCTCTTTTCTCATACATTCTGTTACTTATTTGATAAAATTCTAAAGATTTTCCACATAGGACACTCAAGTCTTCTAGGAGTGTTATAGGCAAAGTCTCTGGAGGAGAAGAGATGGGCCTTTCATTGGTCACTTCCCCATCTTCTGAATTCCATTAGATTTGTATATTTTTTAGGAAAATTACCACTTTTTATTTGATATCACAATATGAACAAAACTTATCTCTGTTAGACTGTTAGGTTTTTTTTATTATGGGAAAATACACATAACACAAAATTTACCATCTTAACCATTTTTAAGTGTACACTTCAGTAGTAGTAAGTATATTCACAGTGTTGTGCAAACAATATCCGAAACTTTTTCATCTTGCAAAACTGAAACTTTATACCCATTAAACAACAACTTTCCATTTCTCCAGGTTAATTTCTTTGAGAGTATTAACATCCATCTTATCAAACATTACGATTGCTAAAAGGACTATTATAGTGCTTTTTGTACAGTGGATGCTCAGGAAGATTTGAAATCATCAAAATATAACAAGCATTTTATGATCCCCTAATGTATACCAGACTGTATACTAAGCAATGGGGAAAGAGGGGGAAACCAAAATGATACAAATAGGGCCTTCCAGGATTTCCAGAATTATAGGAAATAAAGATATGAAAAACCAATGATTAACATACAGCACAATAATAGCAATAATACACCTTGGTTGAGAAACACTGCTGTAATAGAACGTTTATATCTGTACTAGGAAATGGCAGAGTATGCTTCATGAAGGAGATAAGCATTATGAAAACAGAAATCTTATATATTTTTTAACTAACATATCCCTAGAGCTTGGAATCATTGAGTAAATATTAAATGTTTATTTCAAATGATTGAATGAAGTGACATCTGAGCTTGGTTTTGTTGTCATAATAGGAGTTTGTTGATCAAATTGCAATAAAGGCACATTTAGGAAAGCAGAAACATAAACAAAGATGTTAGAAACATAATTGCATACAAATGCAGTAGGTTTGATAATATTTATTAAGGTATGTGGAGGAGAAATAAAGTAACTATGTCAGGAAAGGAGGAGGGGAGGAAGGAAGGGAGGAAGGAAGGGAGGTAATCAATAAGTGAAAACAACCTCGCTAATGATCTCATTTTCTTCCCTTTCCTAAAAGAAGGAGAGGACAGAATGCTGTTTCTAAAGACCCATTCAGAGGAGTGTGTTCAGGTTATGCTCAGGAGAAAAACGATGGAGAGAGAGCTTGGGACAGGAAGGCAAAAGCAATTCAAGTCCAGAAGCTGGTGAGGAGACTTCCCAAAAGATTGTGAAAGACATGGATTTTATGACCTGTGGGAACCTTTCTAGAGTCACTTTTAACAACACACTGAGGCTACATGACCTCATGTACCAAGAACTAAATGGGCTATCTCAGGAGGCTGGGTTCAACACCCTCATTTCCATACCTTACCAAGTACTACCATGTCCAAGGGAGGCTCAGAAGCAAGATGCCCCCCACATTCAAGAAATTCAGGAGAATTAATCAATGATCATTTTAGCAAAGACCAATATGGACCGAAGTTGAGGGTTCTTTTTGAATTTTCTTGCATAAGACCTCTGCTCCTGAACACAACTTTTGCACTGTGCTGGGTGGCACAGAAAAACCCCTAAGTGGTTCAAAATAAATTTCCAGGCAGCATGGATAGATAGGTACTTAGAGTAGATTACAGTTAGTTTGGATAAATAAAAGGTACACCCTGTGAGGTAGGATTAAAGGCAACACAAAACAATTGTCTGGAGAAATGATACTGACATAGGCATAATAGTCTATGCTTTTAAGCAATTATCAGTGTTAGACACCAGGTTATTAAAGGAATTTACAAATGAGACTGAAAGAGTGAAAGAGCTGAAAAAATGGCCAGAGAAGGTAGAGCTTAGTGGGGTGGAATGGAGGAAGGTGTAAACAAGGTAAATGGGATGGTATGATGCTTAATTTTATACGTCAACTTGACTGGCCACAGGGTACCCAAATTAAATATTATTTCTGGGTGTGCCTGTGAGGGTGTTTCTGAATGAGATTAATATCTGAATTGGTAGACTGAGTAAATCAGATCGTGGGTGGGCATCACTCAATCTATTCGGGGGTTGAATAGAACAAAAGGTGATGGAAGGAGGAATTTACCTATTTTTGCCTGCCTCACTGTTAAGCTGTGACATTCCATCTCATCTTCTCCTACCCTTGGACTGGGATTTACATCATTGGCTCCCCTGGTTTTCAAGCCTTTGAACTCAGACTGAATTACACAATGGCTTTCCTGGGTCTCCAGTTTGCAGATGGCAGATAATGGAACTTCTTATCCTCTAAAATCACATGAACCAATTCCTCAAAATCTCTCTAGATATATAGATGTATAGATAGAAATATATAGATATATATGCATACATATATACACAAATATATACATATGTATACATTATATATATATATATATATTCGTGTGTGTGTATATCTTAATGTGTGTGTGAATATATATATATATATATATATATCCTAATAACCTACTGAGCTCTGTTTGAAGAACCCTGACCAAAACACGTGGTCTCTCTGAAGGTGTGCTCAATAGACAAGCCTTTCTCCACTTCCTCAGTTTGCCCCAGGCCACGCTGTCAAGCTTCTTGGCATTGGAGTGCTTTCAGTACCAGGGAGCCTGGGGTTGGACTACTTAATGCCTTTTCTTCACTTTTAGGTTAAACACCTTAAATATCTTTAGTACCATTTTAGTCATAATAATAAGATCATTTCCACAGGGGAGTGTCATGAGGCCTAATTAGTACCAGTAGAGAACTCTGTGATCTTACAAGGTAAGGGATGCAAAGCACTATTCAACATGAGAACCAAAAATGGATGAAGAGATTGCTCAATTTATTAGAGCTACAGTCATCTAACACACTGGAAGCAAATGTGAATCTCTCCATGGGGATGCTTTTCAAGGTCAGGATTTTATAAAGTCAACATTTCCCCATTGGAAGAGTACCTTTTCATTTCAGCAAAATTTGTGAGACAGCTGTTGCTGTAGAAAACATGGATACATAAGAACTGGGTTCTAATCCAAATTAATCTGCCAATACCTAGCCTTGCAAAGAAATCATTGATCAACTCACAGATTTTGGTGTCATTTACTCCTCAATAATTTGAGTCTATTGATCTAGATGACATCTGAAGTCCTTTTCAACTTCAGCGTATTCACGGCTGAAATTCCTGGTTTTACCTTAGACAAATTCAGTTCAATCAATATCTACTGAGTAGGTTCTAGGTGGCAGGCATAGTGGTAGTTTCTAGGCAAAATCTGCCTCTTTGCACTATGTCAAAGGCACAATCCATATAAAAAACAGTGCTAATCCTTACCCTCTAGTAGCGTGCAAGATTATGGCACTGGAGACTCAATAACGAAGCCCCGTCATTGAACGGGGAATGGAGAGATGAACTCAGTTGCACTGGTATGGAATAAACTAAAGCTTTTCCAATGAGGATGTCTGCACTGGATTTTGAAAGATGAATAAAAGTTTGCTGGTAGGCAAAGTGGATCGGGGAGGGGTTTGGGGGAAGCATTCTGGTGAGAAAGAAAAAATGTACATAGATAGAACATAGAACATGTACATAGAACATAGAACATATGTGAAGATTTGCTAGAATATAAACTTCAAGGGGGCATAGAGGTTATGATCCAATCAATACACTTTTATGTGATGATGTGTTTCACTATATAAATATGATTTTTTTTTATTTTCCCAAGCCCCCAAAAGCTGAGGTTATTTCTTATTTGCAGCCAAGATTTGTTCAAAAGCTCTATATAACAAGATCCAAAGAAGATGATCGAAGCTATATAGAATCAAGCACAAACAATGCAAGCTAAAGCCTGCTTCACATTTTTTGACCTGTTTAAATAAGAAAAAGAATGCAGGATTCCCATGAAGGCATATAACCTCAGAACTGTGAGTTAGCTATGGCGAATTCACAGTGTCTATGTCTTGCTTCTTCCAGAACTTGTCACAAAGAAGTGCAAATAAGGAGACCGGAGAAGCCAGCCAAGTCCTCTCTAAAATTATCCCTGTCATCAGAAACAATTAATACTATGTACAGCACAGTATTGTTCTAGGAATAGGAGCCAAAGGAGTTTAGGGAGATTTGCAGATCATATAATTTTGTAACTGGAGTTTATGGTTGGCACTGGTTGGTGTGTCGAAGCTTAATTGGTGGGAGGATTCCAGGGGGTCCAAAAGAGCTATTCAAGGGGTTCAAACAACATTACTAGAGGAAGGAGATGGTTTATATGTTTATCATATTCTTGGGAAATTTGTGTCTTTCATTTCCATCTGGAACTGATCAAGTTGCTCTGACTTAATGTAACCCTGCATGGGCATGTGTGTATGCGTATGTGTGTAGCTGCATGCCTGTGAATGTGTGTGAATTTTTTCCCTCTCTGCACAATATTCTGTGGGTCCTGAGTAAATGTCAAAACATCACACCCGGCTAACCTTTTCTGGTTGAACTAATGGAACCTCAAATGAATTTACTTATACTCCTTTGTCTTATAAATCTTGAGTTCAGTCACACCTGACTTTCTTTATACATTTTAACAAAAGCAAAGTCACATTGCAAAGCAGGAGGCTAATGTAAGCCGAGAATGAAAAAGAAAAAAAAATGTTTAAAAAGAAAATGTAATAATCTGATAGAATAAATTGTAAATTTTTCAACTAATATTAGATTATTTCTACTTATTTAGCACATTATTTTGTGTAATCGAGCAGGGAGAGTTCCACTTTCTCATTACTGATTTTCAGTCTAAGTGAGACATCATGAATGTTTTTTGAAGTAGTTTTAGTGTATTCTTTTTAAAGTGGGAATAAACATGTTTCATCCTTTTGTCATGGAAAAGTATGAGCTTCATTTTTTTGTGTGTTTTATTTTTACATTTGAGGAAAAGGAGGTTTCAGGAGGAAGTCAAATTCATTAATAAATCTATCTCCTGGATCCTGGTTGACATTCAGTTTAATAAAACTAAGAGTGCGGTTTTCAAGCTCATGAAGGAAGAGCAGAGAAATCAGTATTTGTATTTTTTGGTAGTCATTAAAATTTGAAGCTTCTACAAGTCAGGCTAATTTTGAGATCTGTGCAACTCTGGAAGCTAAGTGAGAATTTCACAAATAATCAGAAGTAGAAAACTCATACAGAAATAAGGAAAATGTTTTCCAAGAAGAATAAAGGTTTTCAGCAGCATATGGGCCTGCATAGTTAGCTCAGCTCATCAGGTTGAAATTCCAGGTAAAGCAAAACAAAAATATAGAGCTCATGTTTAGACGGGACATAGAGATTCAAGGAAATCTCCTTGTATTCTGAAGAAAACTACAAACAAACACCACCTGCTTCCCCAAGTAACTATTCTATACTAGATTCCCCAATGGTCAGAAGAGGTCATGTTGTAAATCTACTCTGAAAGACAGACTGAATTTGGGCATTGACATCAGGATTTGCAGGGAGGAAAGAGTGCCACCTACTGAATTACCACCTTTTAGATGTTTCTTTCAGCACTTTGATTTTCCTTGGAGCTCTACCAACCCTAGAGTGTGACCTTGCTTAGAAATGAAATCTGACCTCATTACAATGCAAGCTTAGCTTTCTGCAGGCACATTACAAAATCAGCCAAAACCCCTTATCTGCAGATTTTCCCCCAAATAGTCCAACAGTAAGGGAGAGCCACAAGAAAGACAAGCAAAGGGGCTATGTAGAACCAAAACAGTAAGAACAGCTGCAAAAGGGGATCAGGCATCTGTGTAATGATATGTTTAGTCACTAAACACAACTATTTTATCTTAAGATAGACTCAAAACCCACTATGCATGTTTATGTAAAGTCTTCTTATTCTCAGTCTGAGGAAAGCCTGACTAAATGTTTTGTTGGATTGAACTTAATTGTTGACATCTGGAATTGGTTAATGTTAATATTAACCAAAGCATTTGACTAAATAAAATGACATGGGAGAAAGGTATACTCTGAACATTTATTCTGTGATGTTAACATAGTTAACTAGTTGTATAGTTCAATAGGAAACCTGCTAAATTTATTAAATAAATTATAGATAAATAATTGTGGTCAATATTGATTTTTAGCTTAATCTTAAATATAACATTGTATCTTCTCAGTCACACAGGCAAGAGGTCCTATCCATATAAAAATCCGTATGACAAAGATCCAGATACATCTATCAGGGCAATGGCTCATAGTTTGGCTCCTAAGTATATTCATTTATTATTAACCATGAAAAAAAAATATCAACCATATGTGTTTTACCATTTCATTCACTTTGGAGTTTCCCGTCCTCCATTGGAACATCTAACTTACCTCTTATATGTGCCTCATCTTTCATCCACATCAGGTTGACTAAAAGGAAATATTTTGGAAACCATATTTCTTAAAGAATAGTACAAATAAATATAAAAAAATTTAAGTCTAAAGATAGCTTTTCACAGTAATGTAAGGGAGGGCATGTTTATATACATTTCATTTTGTGGCAGATACCACTGGTGTTCATAATAGAATAAGGAATTCAAATAAATTATGTAGGTTGGCCTTGAGAGATTCAGAAGCATCAGCCAGCCTTGAGCTAGACTGAAAAGAAACACTTTAACAGAGCATCTTAACCCAATTAAATAGCTATCCCCAGGCATCTTGCTGTAGTAAGTAATTGAAACCAATGACAAATGTTCTGCTTTCATAAAGGGCATAGGTTAGAAAAACTTAAACATTTTTCAGTTGTTATTGCTTTTTTCATTTTTTGAGTAAAATGCTTGATAAGAATACTAGAAAGGAAGTGGTCAAAAACAAAACAAAACAAAACAAACAAGCATAAGGTTATGCCAGAAAGACATAGGAGACAACCTGAAAGAGCTCCCAATGGTCAAAGCTAAAACAATTTGAATAAAATAAATAACAATGAATTATAATCCACAGTGTAAAATAAATATATGTGTATCTACACTGATATAAATAAATGATTGAATAAATAAATGGATGAAAATTGACAAATTTTTCCCACAGAGTATATCTGCACAATATTCTGCACAATCTACAAAATGTAGATTGGACTTAGTAACTCACTTCCAGTGAATAGAATGTAGAGAGCAAAAATGGTAACTTCACATTGGAGAATCCTGGCAAGTACCACCTATGATCAAAATCAGCATTAGCAATGATGTCATGTTGATGTCATGTGATATGATGTGATAAGAAGTTGCTTCACCTCCGTGATGTTCCTTCCAAAAACCTACAACCCCATTCTAAATATGAGAATATATCAGACAAATCACGTTTGAGGAATATTCTACAAAATATCTGGCTAGTACTGCTCAAAACTATCAAGGTCATGAAAAACTAGGAAAGACTGAGAAAATATCACAGACCAGCTGAAACCAGGAGACATGGCAACTAAATACAATGTGGTATTCTGGTTGGGTCCTAGAACAGAAATAAAAGAAGAGTATAAAAACAGGAGAAATCTAAATAGATTTTGGAGTTTAAAGAGTAATACAGCAATATTGGTTTCTTAGTTTTGGCAAATATACAATGATAATGTAAAATGAAAACATTAGGAGAAACTGAAACTGGATAAGTAGTATAAAGTATAGTTTAAACTATCTTTGGATCTTTTTTGTATTATCTAAAATTATTCCAAAATAAAAAAGTGTATTCAAAATGTTTGAAGAAAACATTCTTGTGAAAACAGTTTGTTGAGTCTCTGGATCCTAAGATACATAATTCTTGTGGCTGTTCTGTACTTTTAAAATTATTTGCTGGATTTCATTGCTATATATCTTCCCCATTAAAATTAATTTATTTGCAATATTTCTGCTTAAAGAAGTTACAAATAGCAGCCTTACTTGTACACAGATAAGACTTAAAGTAGGTATTATCTGTATAAGAAATTATGTTGATTGTAAAGAAAGTGGTGAAAAATGGTTCATTTCTGGATATATTTTGAAGATAAAATCAGCAGGTTTGTGGAAGTAGCAGAAGGTATGGAAGAAACTGCTGATTCAAGGATTTCTTCATGGTTTTGAGTCTGAGAACCCGGAAGAATGGTGTGACCATTAATTGAGATGAGAAAGAGTTCAAGAGGAACAGTTTTCTGAGAAGGAAACAGGGATCATGATGCAGATTTGGACATATTATCTTAGTATATTAGGCTTAAGATACCTATTTAAGCAATATATTGGGCACTTTAAATATGTATTTTACAGGAGAGATCCAAGCTAGGGATATAAATTTGGGAGTCATTAACATATAGATAAGAACAAATGATAAAAGCAAGGAAGTGAATAAGGAAAGGAAGGACAAGAGGTCCCTGAGTTCCTCCAATATTAAGATATAAGGTAGGGGCGCCTGGGTGGCTCAGTTGGTTAAGCGACTGCCTTCGGCTCAGGTCATGGTCCTGGAGTCCCGGGATCGAGTCCCGCATCGGGCTCCCTGCTCAGCAGGGGGTCTGCTTCTCCCTCTGCCCTCTGCCCTCTTCCCTCTCGTGCTCTCTGTCTCTCATTCTCTCTCTCTCAAATAAATAAATAAAATCTTTAAAGAAAAAAAAAAGATATAAGGTAGATGAGGGGATCCAGAAGTGATCAATGAGACAGAAGAAAAACAAGGTGAGAGTTTCCAGGCCATGGCACAGGGAGGGGAGCCCACGTAGCCTCAGTGACAACCTGAGTTAAAGAAACAGTTCTGAGGGTTCAAGGGGACAAAGGTAGAAAGGTTCATGTAGTAGTTTCAAAGAGGAGAGTTTTAGAGAGAAAACTGTGTCTTTGCAGAGGGCTCCTTCCCTAGTATTCAGCACAGTAAAAATCAGGACATACACAAGAGGAAAGTAATAAAGGCTGGAGAAAGAACGCATCTGAGAGGATTAGAGGGAACAGTGCCTGGCGCTCATAAGAAGCTGGGAATAGTGCCTATTTCTAATAACCAGGTTGGGGGGAAAAAAAACCTGTAACGCCTACAGCACTGGGTGGAGTTCTCAGAAGAGTTTGTGTCAGTCGTACAGAGCATTGTTCCTAGACCAAATACTGCCTAACAGAACTTAAATGTAAAACTGTTTCCAAGTAAATAAATTGTGTACTAATGCAGAGCACAAGGATATTTATAGTAATACCACAAGAGAAAAAAATTCAGAACCATCAAGATAACATTCATGTATGGCACCCAATCAAAAATTAGAAGGCATGCAAAGAAGCAGAAAAACAGGACCTATACTAAAGAGAAAAATCAATCAATTGAAACTGACACAGATGTGACACAGATGTTAGAATTAGCAGACAAGGCTATTAAAACAGTTATTAAAAATGTACTCCATATGTTCAAAAAGCCAAAGGAAGAATTGAACAAGTTAAGTGGAGATGTAGAATACATATAAAAATACAAAAGACCCAAATCAGAATCTAGAGATAAAAATGACAATGTGTGAGATTAAAAACACACTTTATGGGACTGATGGAAAATTACACCCTGAAGAAGACAAAAATAGTAAACTTAAAACATACCAATAAAAAGTACTCATAAGGAATGCAGAGTGAAAAAGAGAATGAAAAAATAAACATTGACTGGCCTAACATGTTCTCATTTGAGTCCCTGGAAGAGAGAAGGGGGCACAAAAAATTATTTGTGGCAGGGCGCCTGGGTGGCTCAGTTGGTTAAGCGACTGCCTTCGGCTCAGGTCATGATCCTGGAGTCCCTGGATCGAGTCCCGCATCGGGCTCCCTGCTCGGCAGGGAGTCTGCTTCTCCCTCTGACCCTCCTCCCTCTCATGCTCTCTGTATCTCATTCTCTCTGTCTCAAATAAATAAATAAAATCTTTAAAAAAAAAAAATTATTTGTGGCAATAATGGCCACAAGTTTTCCCAATTTGAAGATAATTATAAAGCAGTATATTCACGAAGCTCAACAACCCCAAGTAAAAATTATTTTTAAAAAATCTTGAAGAAAACTACACCAAGACACATCATAATCAAGTTGCTTAAAACCAGTGGTAAAGAGAAATCAGCAGAGACACATATGAGTTTTCAAAGCCAAGAAAAACCTAAGGAGAAATAATAACTAACTATAATATGATAGCCTGGATGGGATCCTCAAACAGTAAAAAGACATTAAGTAAAAACTCAGGAAATCTGAAAATAACATTGATATTAGTTAATATTAATGTGTCAGTATTAGTTCAATAATTATAACAAATGTAAGATGTGAATAACAGAGGAAACTGAGGGCACAGTATATGGAAACTCTCTGCACTATCTCAGCAATTTTTTGGTAATTCTAAAAATAAAAACTTTATTTTTGAAAGACATATATATATATAAGAACAAAAATAAAGATAATAGTAGATATCTTGTCAGAAACAATATAAGTGAGAAGACTAGAGAACAGATCTTTAATATATTGAAGGGAAAATTATCAACCTAGAATTTTATTATACACAATAAAGTACCTTTCAAAAATAAACATAGAATAGATAATTTTTCAGTCATACAAAAGATTGAAATAATTCAATACTAGCAGAGCCTAATGAGAAGAAAAGTTAAGTTAAAGGAAGTACTTCAAGCAAAAAGAAAAGGAGACTAGAAGAAAATAAGGATCTAGAACAAGGAATTAAGAGCCTGAGAAATGGTAGCCACTTGGTTAAATATATAAGATATTCTTATAAATTGTATTTCATCAAAAGTAATTAACTGTTAAAAAGTAATTAACTGTGGTGTGAAAAATACGTGTATGTAAAAGCAAAATTATGAAGCCAAAAGCTGGCTATTGGATAAGATCAATAAAATTGATGAACATTTAGATAGACTAATAAAGAAGAGAGAAGACATAAAATTATTATATCAGAAATAAGAAAGATGATATTACAATCAATTCAACAGATATTAATGGTAATGAACAATTTGAACAATTTGACATCAGTAACTGCACTAACAGGCAAAATGAACAACTTACTTTAAAGGTACAAACTACCAATCTCAATCAAGGAGAAGTAGATAACCTGAACAGTTCTTTAAGCAGATGACCTACTTAAATTATAAATTTGTCATTATAAAAAAAAATCCAGGCCAAGATGGCATTATTGGTGAATTATTCTAAGCACTAAAGAGAAATAACAGCAATTCTACACGAATTCTTTCAAAAACTTGAAAATGAGGGAATACTTCCTAACTCATTCTATGATGCCGGCATTACCCTGGTTCAAAAATGAGACAGAGACATGGGAGAAGAAAAAAACTGCAGACTAAAATCTGCTATGAATATTGATGCAAAAAAAAAATTATTTAAAAAATTTAGAAAATAGAATCTAGGGGTGTCTGGATGGCTCAGTTGGTTAAGCGTCTGACTCTTGGTTTTGGCTCAGGTCATGATCTCAGGGTTGTGAGATAGAGCCCTGTATCAGGCTCCATACTCAGCTCAGAGTCTACTTAAAGATTCTCTCTCTCCCTCTCCCTCTGTCCCCCCCCCACCCCCCCCCCCAAAAAAAAAAAAAAAAAGAAAAAAAAGTAAAGAAAGAAAGACTATAGAATCTAGTAACATATGAAAAGAATATATCATGACCAAGTGGTGCTTATCCAAAAATGCAAAAATTGGTTTATTGTCTTAAAAATCAATTTAAATTACCATTTTAACAGACTAAAAATAAAAAAACATATATAATTAAAAGCAAATAAATAAACAACAACACAATCATCTTAATACATTTAAAAAATCATTTGATGGGTTTCAACATCCATTATTGATTAAATAAAAACTCTCAGCAATGAAGGGGAACCTCTGGAATCTGATAAAGAGCATCTAAGAAAATTTTCTAGTCTGCATCACAGTTAATATTGAAAAACTAAATGTTTTACCTCCAAGTTTAGGAACAAGATAAAGGTGCCACTTTCTACTCAATATGTTACTGTGGGTTTGATCCAGCATAATATGGGAATAGAAAAAATACAAAGACATCCAGACTAGAAAGGAAGGACAAATTCCAATTGGCATGATCATCTATGTAGTAAATATTATATAAACTACCAAAGAGTTACTAGAACTAATAAGTGAGTTTAACAAGGTACAGTGTAGGCAATCAAGAAACAATGATCAATTGTATTTATGTGCATATATATATATATATATATATATATATATATATATATATATGCAACAAATAGTCAAAAATTTAAATTCAACAATCACACCCTTTAGAATAGTATGAAAACATTAAGTATATAGGGGTAAATTTGTGAAAATATGTATTGTAACTGTACATGGTAATTATAAAACATTGCTGAGGTAAATGGAAGTTGCCCTAAATAAAAGGAGATGCATAGATCCCTCACTTTTCTGGAAGTTCACGTCAGGCCATTTTGCTTTTATGAAAGACCTATATCAGTATGGTAAATTTTTTTTTCGTAAAAACAAAAATTCTCTTTGGATTTCTTTCAGTTAGCAAAATCCTAATATAGGTCTTCTGTAAAAGTGAAGTGGCCTAATGCAGACTTTTAGAAAGAGGGGGATACTGTTCACTTGAGGCCATTTGGATTTATGAAAGGTTTCATAGGGACACTCTG
The DNA here is from genome assembly GCF_002201575.2 of Neomonachus schauinslandi. Classification (NCBI taxonomy): domain Eukaryota; kingdom Metazoa; phylum Chordata; class Mammalia; order Carnivora; family Phocidae; genus Neomonachus; species Neomonachus schauinslandi. Next base: position 185,082,506 of record NC_058404.1, read on the forward strand.
TTTTGGATAGTAGAGGAAACCGCTCCATGCTATGTTCATGTTTCTAAAGACTCAGTATTGCAACAATATCAATTTTCCCCAAATTAAACAATAGATTTAATATAATCTCAACTAAAATCTCAGCAGGCTATCTTCTACAAATTGATGTTACTTCTATGATTCAATGTAAAAGTCTATGTAATAAAATGTCATGTAAAGGATAGCCAAAGCAATTCTGAAAGGGAAGGTGTCAAAATTTATTATAAAGCTATACTAACCAAGACAGTATAGTATTGGTATAAAGATAAATAAATTAATGGAACAAAATAGAGTCAAAAATATATGGGTATATGGACAACACATATGGACAACTGATTTTTAAGACAAAGGTACAAAGGCCATTCAGGGGAAAAAGTATAGTCTTTTCAAAAAATATTGCTGGACAATGGATATTCAATTGAACTTCAATCTGTAATTTTGTATCATGTATAAAAATTAACTAAAAATTGGTCATGGGCTTAAATTTGAAATCTAAAACTGTAAAACTTCAAAGAAAAAAGCAAAAGAGAAAAATCTATGACTTCTGAAAGGAAAAGATTTCTTATCTACAACACCACAAGGAGGATCCATATAAGGAAAATTGATATATTGTACTTCATCCCACATTTAAAAACTTCTATTCCTCGAAGTTCACTGTTCAGAGAATGAAAACAAATTAGAGATTAGAAGAACTTTTTGTCAATTATGTACACTAGTAAAAGACTATATCTAGACTATATAACAACTCTCTAAACTCAATAACAAGAGAACAAACAAGCCAATAACAAATGGGGAAAAGATGAAATAGATATTTCACCACTGAAGAACATAGGGGTGGCAAATAAGCGCATGAAAAAATGTTCCAAATGATTTGTTATTAGATACATTCAAATTAAATCCATGAGATACAACTGCACATGTATTAGAAAGGCTAAAATGTAAGACTGACCTTATGAAATGCTGCGAGAATGCAGAACAAATGAAATTTCATACGCTGCTGTTGAGAATGTAAAATGCTTAAACCATGTTAAAAAAAAGTTGCATTTTCTTAAAAATTAAATATATATCTACTATGTAATCACCCTACTGCTGGGCATTTATTTACCTAAGAGAATGGATAGCATAGGTTCACAAAAAGAATTTGAATACTCACAGCATCTTTATCTACTATAGTTAAATACCAGAATTAACCCATCCGCCCATCACTGAATGGATAAAGCAGTTGTGGTTCATCCATACTGTGGACTAAATATTAAAAAGGACTGAGCTATTGAAACATAGGAAAACATGGATGAATCTCAAGAAAATCACACTGAATGAAAGAAGAGAGCTTACAAAAGATTAAAATATAACTCCATTCATGTAAACTCTAGAAAATGCAACTGATTTTTATTGACAGAGCAGACCAAAGGGTCCTTGGTAAGGGGGGCAGTGATATGACATGCACACACGCATCAGGAAACTTTGGGGGTGATGGATATGCTCATTATCTTTATTGTGGTGCTGGATTCAGGGTGATACATACATGTCAAAACTTATAAAAATGTGTATCTTAAATGTAATAGTTTATTGTTTGTCAATCATACCAATTAATAAAGCTGTTAAAAGACAGTACCTAGCACATGATAATTGCATAGGAAATAGATGCTGAATAAATAAATGAATGAGTGAAGTAATGGATGGATTAGCACTATATGTAGAACAGTTAAAGCATGTGAAACATAACTAGATCACATAACAAAATGATTCTTGGGAAATTATCAACTTATCAATCATGACCCTCTCTCAAAAAATCTGATAAACTCTATCTAAATAAATGGAAAACATAGTTTTTTCTTTATAGCAGTATGAATGCTGACCCCCTATATATCAGAATTATGAAGTGACAAGAGTAAGAAAATAAATCTCCTTCTTATTTTAGTGTTAAGGGAAATATGTTAATTCTGAACAAATGAGCAATCTATATGTAGTGTTCACAACAACTCTTATTAATAAGTATATGCATAATCAGTTAAAGAAAATCTATTTGCCAACTATTTAAAAAAAAGGTTTCCTGTTTCTTAAGATCTATAATACAATAACTGGGGAGGATCACTTTTATTATATGGAGACTATTCACTTTACAAGAAAGTTCACAGAGGAATTATTGAAATATCAGAGTTTACCAGTGGATTCAACTGTTAGTTATCAGATCGTTAACTACTTTATAGGATAAGGTTAAACTGGAGAGAAAATGAAGTTAATACACAAGAATGGAGTATTGGAACTACTTTGAATTGACTCTACACCAGAAATAAGATTTTTAAATCTTGGAAAAATAATATAAGTCAATGGAAAAATATTCAACAAAAATTCAGATTACAGTACATTTTAAGATGATATCTGTAGTGAAATATAATATGAAGGGGTACAAGAGTAGAGGATGTTTGGACCAATGTTATCAGTAAGCTGACAAAGATTTGGCAAATTGAATATATATCTTATTTCGTCAAATATATTCAGATAAGAACCACCAGTGCCTCTCATGCCAAATGAAGGAATATATGAGAAAATTTGGGAGCAGCATCTCAAACCTAATGCTGAATTTTTCTAGACCCTTTTAGACTACCTTGGCTTGGCAAATATGTCTTCATAGAACCAAGGAAAACTAGAGTTGATAAGCCAAGGACATTTCTTTCATCATCATTTGCTGTTGTTGCCCAAGCTAAGTGATCTGTGAAACTATGCTGGGTATTCATCTGTGACCTCAATAATCTATATAATTATGATATGTAAGTATAGTTACCCATTAGTATGCAAATCAGAGAACCAGACCAACACAGGCCTTTTTGTTTCGTTTGGTATAAAGTGAGATACAGCTATGTAGCAACCATTTTTGCTGGATCTTACAGACCCTCCATTCTGCTATAATGATCCCACTATATATAACTAGAAAGAGCCAGGAGGAATCTCATTTGTGTTTACAGATTCACAGATTAAAACCAAGCAAGTCAGTAAGCAAACCCAAAATACCTATTCTCTTTATCTGTTTTCCCTTTATTGGAAACCAGTATATTCATTGGTCCCTGTTGACATTTTCATTGGTAACACTCCCAGCATACACTGATGAATCATCAGTGGTATATGGTGGTAATACCACTGTATACTATTGACTTTCACCAGACACTCTGTATACCACAGAGTAATCTCCTACCATACCAGGCATCATTATTTTTTCTGTTGCGCACCGCATTTCACATTTCTCCTGGTAATGTGTCATGGTTTGGAAAGGTCAAGGCAAAGTTGTGTTTTGCTCATCCAGCCAATCAACATGTAGAGAACCTTCTACTGGGTGACAATGAGACAATGGTTAACTAAAACAGACTGGTTATGTTCTCTGAGGCTTTCAATAGGGAAGTATCACACTAGGAAAGACCTGAGATAGAGTGGGACTACACTGTTCAAAGCTTTACCCTAGAAGCAATGGGAAATCATGAAAGTATTACAGGAAATACATGGTCATATTTGCTTTATGAAAAAAGTCTCCCTGGTTGCAGTAGGGAAAACAGAATAAATGTGGGGAAGCGGTTAGCCTCTTGCCTAAGCCTGCATAAGGTAGAGAGACACACATCAATCTGAGTTTCAGGGGGAATCAAAAAATCAACAACATGGTGACAGACTGAATTTGGGTAATGAAGGATTGCAAGATGTTAGGGATGACTCTCATGTTTCTCACTTTCTCTGACAAAGGAAGAAGAACAGCTTAGTGTCACAACCCTTAACAGGATCTCAAAGCACTGCCCTCTGTCCATCAATATATAATTTTTTTTAAAAGGAAGTCACTATTTTTTGATTCCTTCTTATGTGTCAACATAGTGTTAAATTTCTTAACCTGAAATAATGCATTGAATTCTCTGAACAATTCTGTGAGCTAGGTGCTCACTATCCTTCCCAGTTCAATGGTAAAAAAAAAGTGAGGGACTGAACACTGAGTAAATGTGTCCAAGGCCATTCAGCTGGGATGGGTCAGAGCTAGAGTTGATAGCTTGGTAATGTAATTCCAGAGGGTTTGTTCTTAAAAGTGCTATGCTAAAGCAGTGAAACTGCTTTCTCAATTGTACTTATTCTCTCTTTATATAATGCAGATATAAATTCATGGAAGGATGTGTGTGTTTCCGTTGTGTATGAAGTTATTTGTGATACATCTAGATACATATGTGTTTGTCACATGCGTGTTATTGTACATATATGTGTAAGTGTGTGTTTTGTATGTTCATGTGTGGAGGTATACATCTGTGTTATGTATATGTATTTGTATATAGACTGTATGTTTGGGGGTGGGGGTGTGTGGCGATATGTGTGCATGTATGCACATGATAGGCTCCGTGATAAATCCTTTTACTCTGACAAGGAAGCTTTTATTCCCAAGTAGGCCTGTTATGCCCTGATCCTTTTTTCATTAACACAGTCTTTCTCCATTTGGAGTAAAGAGCAAATTATTTCAAGGAAGATAATCTCTCAGGTCTCTAGCGTTATACTAAGTTATTTTTATTGTACTATTTCTGAAATATTTATATGTTTAAAACTCTTTTATAATATAAAGCTAAAATAAGTTTATAAATTAAATGCAAAGAAAAAAATATCTAAAAGTAACAGCATTAATGTATTGTGATGGATGATGTTGTTTTGCCGAAACTAAATTCCGATAATATGAATGTGGCATTGATGTGCCATGGCAGTGCTTTTTAAAAAGCAGTATATAAAATTCCTCCACCATTTCCACTCTCCACAATATCTTGAACTGTTTTTCCACTTGATGAGCCTTAATGTAATTTGGCCTACATTTTGCATTAAAACATCATTTATGTATTAAATCATTTTCTTCCTTTTTTTCCCCTTCTCATTAGCACACAATAATTAAAATGGCATTATACATAAATAAATAAAATCTTTAAAATAGCATTATATAAAAACTAATGCTGGCACTAAAAATTTTTTAATTAACCAATTATAAGTTGATATGTTCTTACAATATATTGTATTTATTTATTGTATGTATGAAATATAAAACTTAAAAAAATTTGTTTAGACTTTTGAAGCTCTGTTTAGAAACAATGCCATAAGACTTTGTGACCCAGTCAAGGCTCCTTAGTATCTCACACAAATAAGTTTCTCTCTGACAGTATCACCATTCTGTAAACAGCCTAAGATTCATTAGAATTCCAGGAAGGAGCATAGGTTGGCCTTAAGCTGTCCCCTGCCCCTACAACTACTACCACTAAGCTAAATCAGTCAAACAATTTTCTCTATAATTATACAGATGGAACAGCTATGATCATTGTCTGCATAGCCTTCAGTTGAATAGTACAATTTTCATTCATTCATTGCTTCCACAAACATACCTTTTTTAGGCCCTTTGCTTGGTGCTGGAGATAACAAAGATGGATGAGGTACAGTTTCTGCCTCAGGGAGCTTAGAATATCTCTAGATGTAAGAGATAGAGATACCTTACCCAGTCTCAGTGTCCAGGAAGAGTGTCCTGGAAAACATAACCTGTGATAGCTAAATTCTGAAAGATAAGAAGCAGTGAGAGATATAAGGAGGAGCATTTTGAGCAGCAGAAGCAGCAAGAGACAAGGGAACTAAAAGTAGTTGAGTTAGTCCGGATCAGAGTGTAGGGAGAGGGTGATGAAAAAGGCCATGTCATGAAGTGCTTTCCATGCCAAGTTTAGGAGTTTGGTCTTTTGCTCTGAAAGCCATGGAAAGCCTGAGTATCAAACGGATCAGACCACATAGGTAATAGTATTTTGAAAGTTCAATGAAGGAATGGTCCTAAAGATAGATGGGGGGTGAGGTACAACATAGCCAGGATTAGGGAGACCAGTTGGTAGGATGAAAAATAAATATGATGGTGGTGTCAGCTAGATAGTGGAAACACAAGGACAGAATTTATGAGATTGAAAATTTATAAAAAGATGCAATTTGTTTGAACTTGCTGAAGAAGTTTGACTTTTTTTTTTTTTTTTTTGTAAGTCAAAGATGAGGTCCTAGTTTTTGGCTTGGACATCAACAGGGATAGAGAGTAATAAACACTGAGTGCTTCATATATGCCAGATAACCAGAATGAATGTTTTACATTTATTATTTCACTTAATCTTTACACTACTTTAAGGTTATGCTCCCCCCCCTTCTCTTTTTTTTTTTTTTAAGATGAAGATCCTGACGACTGAGAGTGATTTCACCACTTGGCCAATTTTGAATCTCATTCACTGAGCTGAAAAACACAAAAAGAGCAATAGTCATTTGGGGAATGAAGATGAGTTTAATTTTGGACAGGTTGACTCTGAGTCATGCATTAAGAAAGACACAGAGATACACAACTCCAAGGAGCACCATTCACAAAGGCCAGGACCAGTGCACTCTGGAGTTTGGCTATGTCATATACCTGCAAGTGGATAAATTTAGTACACAGCAGTATATGTCTGGGGCTCAGCATAAAGCACTAGGCTGTAGATTTATATTTGGAACATGAGGTTATAGTCTCTAGAAGACAAAACACACTCAATAAATATTTATTGGATAGATGTCAAATTGATGATAATTGAAGCCTTGAGTATGAGTGAGATCATTCTAGAAGCATGCATAATGAGGAGGGTTGTAATACATTACATTTCAGTAATAGGCAATAGAAGGAAATGCCATGAAAGAGATTGTGAAGAATTAACCAGAGCAGTAAGAAGCAAATCTATTGTGTATTTCAGAAATTTAGGGAAGGGAAGTTTTCATAAGAAGCATCTGGTCACCAAGGTCAAATGCTTCCAAAAGACAAGGAAGATGAAGATGGAGCCTGGAAACTGGACATGGGATTCAGTGGCAAGGAGGTCTGAGAATAATCTTGATGCATGAAGAGAAGTCCAAGCTAAAGAGAGGTTGAGAGAATCTATACATTGGGGGCTTATTTGAATTTAGTATTTTTCACTTGTTTCAGATCATAAGGGAGATTTTACTACCTGGAGTCTCTGTCAAGTCAGGGCTCTGGTATTCTGTCACAACAGAAATTTGTCAGAGACAATCTCACTTTTTGAATTTAAAGTTGGACATAGTTTATAATTATATAATTTCAAACTCTACAATGGCCACATATTTGGGGGAGGAAAAGTGCTATGAAAATCTCAGCAATTCAACTAGTCTGCCCTCATTGCCTTAAAAAGAAATGAAGCTCAAAAATTCTATCCCCTAGTTGCAACTAGACTTATGCCATTTTCTCTATACCATATTGTCATACTAGGTTCAAATATTTGTTGTGTTTAAGCATTGTTCAAGGCAACCTTAATTTTTCTGGAAGTAATCCAAAAATATACAAGTTTTTAAAAAGCGATAAACATGCTCAAAAGTACAAAATGAAGGGAAAACACATATTTTTGAGAACCACATGCTAATACAACACTTTTAAGCCATATGGACTTTGCTCAGATATATTTTTCCTTTCCCAGCTGGTTGTTTTTTGTTTTGTTTTGTTTTGTTTTGTTTTGTTTTGTTTTTGATAATGGGAATTCTTTATTCTTCTTTTTATGTTATGTTAATCACCATATATTACATCATTAGTTTTTGATGTAGTGTTCCATGATTCATTGTTTGCGTATAACACCCAGTGTTCCATTCAGTACGTGTCCTCTTTAATACCCATCACCAGGCTAACCCATATCCCCGCCCCCCCTCCCCTCTAGAACCCTCAGTTTGTTTCTCAGAGTCCATAGTCTCTCATGGTTCGTCTCCCCCTCTGATTTCCCCCCCTTCATTTTTCCCTTCCTGCTATCTTCTTTTCTTTTCTTTTCTTTTTTTAACATATAATGTATTATTTGTTTCAGAGGTACAGGTCTGTGATTCAACAGTCTTACACAATTCACAGTGCTCACCATAGCACATACCCTCCCCAGTGTCTATCACCCAGCCACCCCATCCCTCTCACCCCCCACCACTCCAACAACCCTCAGTTTGTTTCCTGAGGTTAAGAATTCCTCATATCAGTGAGGTCATATGATACATGTCTTTTTCTGATTGACTTAATTTGCTCAGCATAATACCCTCCAGTTCCATCCACGTCGTTGCAAATGGCAAGATTTCATTCCTTTTGATGGCTGCATAATATTCCATTGTATATATATACCACATCTTCTTTATACATTCATCTGTAGATGGACCTCTTGGCTCTTTCCATAGTTTGGCTATTGCAGACATTGGGGTGCACATACCCCTTCGGATCCCTACATTTGAATCTTTGTGGTAAATATCCAGTAGTGCAATTACTGGGTCATATGGTAGCTCTATTTTCAACTCTTAAGGAACCTCCATACTGTTTTCCAGAGTGGCTGAACCAGCTTGCATTCCCACCAACAGTGTAGGAGGGTTTCCCTTTCTCCACATCCCCGCCAACATCTGTCATTTCCTGACTTGTTAATTTTAGCCATTCTGACTGATGTGAGGTGGTATCTCATTGAGGTTTTGATTTGAACTTTCCTGATGCCGAGCGATGTTGAGCACTTTTTCATGTGTCTGTTGACCATTTGGATGTCTTCTTTGGAAAAATGTCTGTTCGTGTCTTCTGTCCATTTCTTGATTGGATCATTTGTTCTTTGGGTGTTGAGTTTGATAAGATCTTTATAGATTTTGGATACTAGCCCTTTATCTGATATGTCATTTGCGAATATCTTCTCCCATTCTGTCAGTTGTCTTTCGGTTTTGTTAACTGTTTCTTTTGCTGTGCAAAAGCTTTTTATCTTGATGAAGTCTCAATAGTTCATTTTTGTCCTTGCTTTGCTTGCCTTTGGCGATGTTTCTAGGAAGAAGTTGCTGCGGCTGAGGTCGAAGAGGTTGCCGCCTGTGTTCTTCTTTAGGATTTTGATGGACTCCTGTCTCACATTGAGGTCTTTCAACCATTTTGAGTCTTTTTTGTGTGTGGTGTAAGGAAATGGTCCAGTTTCATTCTTCTGCATGTGGCTGTCCAATTTTCCCAACACCATTTGTTGAAGAGACTCTCTTTTTTCTATTGGACATTCTTTCTTGCTTTGTTGAAGATTAGTTGACCATAGAGTTGAGGGTCCATTTCTGGGCTCTCTATTCTGTTCCATTGATCTATGTGTCTGTTTTTGTGCCAGTACCATACTGTCTTGATGAGGACAGCTTTGTAATAGAGCTTGAAGTCCAGAATTGTGATGCCACCAGCTTTGCTTTTCTTTTTCAATATTCCTCTGGCTATTCAGAGTCTTTTCTGGTTCCGTACAAATTTTAGGATTATTTGTTCCATTTCTTTGAAAAAAGTTGATGGTATTTTGATAGGGATTGCATTGAATGTATGGACTGCTTTAGGTAGCATTGACATCTTCACAATATTTGTTCTTCCAATCCACGAGCATGGAACGTTTTTCCATTTCTTTGTATCTTTCTCAATTTCTTTTTTTTTTTTTTAAGATTTTATTTATTTATTTGACAGAGAGAGAGACAGCAGGAGAGAGAACACAGGCAGTGGGAGTGGGAGAGGGAGAAGCAGGCTTCCCACTGAGCAGGGAGCCCGATGTGGGGCTTGATCCCAGGACCCTGGGACCATGACCTGGGCTGAAGGCAGACACTTAATGACTGAGCTACCCAGGCGCCCCTTTCTCAATTTCTTTCATGAGTATTTTATAGTTTTCTGAGTACAGATTCTTTGCCTCTTTGATTAGATTTATTCCTAGGTATCTTATGGTTGTGGGTGCAATTCTAAATGGGATCGACTCCTTAATTTCTCTTTCTTCTGTCTTGTTGTTGGTGTGTAGGAATGCCACTGAATTCTTTTTTTTTTTTTTAAGATTTTATTTATTTTTTAGAGAGCGAGCGAGAGAAACAGCATGAGAGGGGAGAGGGTCAGAGAGAGAAGCAGGCTCCCCGCTGAGCCGGGAGCCCGATGCAGGACTCGATCCCAGGACCCTGGGATCATGACCTGAGCTGAAGGCAGACGCTTAACCATCTGAGCCACCCAGGCGCCCCGGAATGCCACTGAATTCTGTGCATTGATTTTATATTCTGCCACTTTACTGAATTCCTGTATGAGTTCTAGCAGTTTTGGGGTGGAGTTCTTTGGGTTTTCCACATGAAGTATCATATCATCTGCAAAGAGTGAGTGTTTGACTTCTTCTTTGCCAATTCGGATGTTTTTATTTCTTTTTGTTGACTGATTGCCGTGGCTAGGACTTCTAATGTTATGTTGAATAGCAGTGGTGATAGGGGAATCCCTGCCATGTTCCTGACCTTAGAGGGAAAGCTCTCAGTTTTTCCCCATTGAGAATGATATTCGCTGTGGGTTTTTCATAGATGGCTTTTATGATATTGAGGTATGTATCCTCTATGCCTATACTCTGAAGAGTTTTGATCAAGAAAGGATGCTGCACTTTGTCAGATGCTTTTTCTGCATCTATTGAGAGGATCATTTGGTTCTTGTTCTTTCTTTTATTAATGTATTGTATCACATTGATTGATTTGCGGATGTTGAACCAACCTTGCAGCCCAGGGATAAATCCCACTTGGTCGTTGTGAATTATGTACACATGTATGTGTAATAATGTACTGTTGGATCCTATTGGCTAGTATTTTGGTGAGAATTTTTGCATCCATGCTCATCAAGGATATTGGTCTGCAATTCTCCTTTTTGATGGGGTCTTTGGTTTGGGGATCAAGGTAATGGTGGCCTCATAAAACGAGTTTGGAAATTTTCCTTCCATTTCTATTTTTTGGAACAGTTTCAGAAGAATAGGTATTAATTCTTCTTTAAACGTTTGGTAGAATTCCCCTGGGAAGCCATCTGGCCCTGGGCTCTTTTTTGTTGGGAGATTTTTGATGACTGCTTCAATTTCCTTAGTGGTTATAGGTCTGTTCAGGTTTTCTATTTCTTCCTGGTTCAGTTTTGGTAATTGATACATCTCTAGGAATGCATCCATTTCTTCCAGATTATCTAATTTGCTGGCATATAGTTGCTCATAATATGTTCTTATAATTGTTTGCATTTCTTTGGTGTTGGTTCTGATCACTCTTCTTTCATTCATGATTTTATTTATTTGGGTCCTTTCTCTTTTCTTTTTGGTAAGTCTGGCCAGGGATTTATCAATCTCGTTAATTCTTTCAAAGAACAAGCCCCTAGTTTTGTTGATCTGTTCTACTGTTCTTTCAGTGTCTGTTTCATTGATTTCTGCTCTGATCTTTATTATTTCTCTTCTCCTGCTGGGTTTAGGCTTTATTTGCTGTTCTTTCTCCAGCTCCAATAGGTGTAGGGTTAGGTTGTGTATTTGAGACCTTTCTTGTTTCTTGAGAAAGGCTTGTATTGCTATATACTTTCCTCTTAGGACTGCCTTTGCTGTATCCCAAGGATTTTGAGCAGTTATGTTTTCATTTTCATTGGTTTCCATGAAGTTTTTAAATTCTTCTTTAATTTCCTGGTTGACCCACTCATTCTTTAGTAGGATGCTCTTTAACCTCCATGTATTTGAGTTCTTTCCGACTTTCCTCTTGTGATTGAGTTCTAGTTACAAAGCATTGTGGTCTGATAATAGGCAGGGAATGATCCCAATCTTTTGGTACTGGTTGAGACCTGATTTGTGACCTAGGATGTGATCTATTCTGGAGAATGTTCCATGGGCACCAAAGAAGAATGTGTATTCTGTTGCTTTCAGATGGAATGTTCTGAATATATCTGTGAAGTCCATTTGGTCCAGTGTGTCACTTAAAGTCTTTATTTCCTTGTTGATCTTTTGCTTAGATGATCTGTCCATTTCAGTGAGGGGGGTGTTAAAGTCCCCCCATTATTGTATTGTTGTCGATGTGTTTTTTTGCTCTTGTTATTAATTGGCTTATATAATTGGCTGCTCCCGTGTTAGGGGCATAGATATTTACAATTGTTAGATCTTCTTGTTGGATAGACCTTTTAAGTAGGATATAGTGTCCTTCCTCATCTCTTTTTATAGTCTTTGGTTTAAAATCTAATTTGTCTGATATAAGGATTGCCACCCCAGCTTTCTTTTGGTGTCCATTAGCATGGTTTTCCACCCCCTCACTTTCAATCTGGGGGTGTGTTTGAGTCTAAAATGAGTCTCTTGCAGACAGCATATCGATGGGTCTTGTTTTTTTATCCAATCTGATAGCCTGTGTCTTTTGATTGGGGAATTTAGCCCATTTACATCAAGGTAACTATTGAAAGATATGAATTTAGTGCCATTGTATTGCCTGTAAGGTGACTGTTACTGTATATTGTCTGTGTTCCTTTCTGGTCTATGTTACTTTTAGGCTCTCTCTTTGCTTAGAGGACCTGTTTCAATATTTCTTGTAGGGCTGGTTTCGTGTTTGCAAATTCCTTTAGTTTTTGTTTGTCCTAGAAGCTTTTTATCTCTCCTTCTATTTTCAATGACAGCCTAGCTGGATATAGTATTCTTGGCTGCATATTTTTCTCATTTAGTGCTCTGAATATATCATGCCAGTCTTTTCTGGCCTGCCAGGTCTCTGTGGATAGGTCTGTTGCCAATCTAATGTTTCTACCATTGTAGGTCACAGATCTCTTCTCCCAAGCTGCTTTCAGGATTTTCTCTTTGTCTCTGAGATGCGTAAGTTTTACTATTAGATGTTGGGGTGCTGACCTATTTTTATTGATTTTGAGGGGGGTTCTCTGTGCCTCCTGGATTTTGATGCCTGTTTCCTTCCCCAAATTAGGGAAGTTCTCTGCTATAATTTGCTCCAATATACCTTCTGCCCCTCTCTCTCTTTCTTCTTCTTCTTCTGGGATCCCAATTATTCTAATATTGTTTCCTCTTATGCTATCACTTATCTCTCGAATTCTGCCCTCGTGATCCAGTAGTTGTTTATCTCTCTTTTTCTCAGCTTCTTTATTTTCCATCATTTGGTCTTCTATATCACTAATTCTCTCTTCTGCCTCATTTATCCTAGCAGTTAGAGCCTCCGTTTTTGATTGCACCTCATTAATAACCTTTTTGATTTCAACTTGGTTAGATTTAGTTCTTTTATTTCTCCAGAAAGGGTTTCTCTAATATCTTCCATGCTTTTTTCAAGTCCAGCTAGTATCTTTAAAATTGTCATTCTGAACTCTAGTTCTGACATCTTACTAATGCCCATATTGATTAGGTCCCTGGCAGTCGGTACTGCCTCTTGTTCTTTTTTTTTTTTTTTGAGGTGACTTCTACCATCTTATCATTTTGTCCAGAGGAGAATAGATGAATGAGAGAACAAAATGCTAACAGGGTAACAATGACCCCAGAAAAGTATACACTAAACAAATCAGAAGAGATCTGAAACTGGGGGAAAAGAAAGGGAAAGAAAGAAAAAAGAAGAAAAAAAAAGAAAAAGAAAAAGATAAAAACGAACAAACAAACAAAAAACAGAGTATGATCAAATATGACGAGGCTGGTGCATAGATCAGTGCCACACATTAGATTTTGGGTATATTTTGGTCTGTTAGAAGAAAGTGTCTCCCAAAACTTTAAAGAAAGAAAAACTTATATATGTACAAAAATAAGGGTAAATACAATGAAGGGATGAAATATGACTGTAAAGATGAAAGTTATAAAAGATTTTATAACAGGAATTGATAAGGTAAGAAGTTGGTTGAAAAAAGAAAGAACAGGATTAAAAAAAAAGGGGGGGGGAGTGAATGTGACCAGGCAGGAGACCAGAACAAAGTCATACACTAGAGATTTAGGATATATTTTGATCTGTTAGAAGAAACTATATCCCAAAATTTTAAAGAGAGAACAACTTATAAATATATATACCAAAAATAAGGTTAAGTACTATGAAGAGATAGAATATGACTCTAAAAATGAAAAATAAAAAAGATTTTTAAAAAAGGGATTGATAAGATGTAGGTTGAAAAAGGGAAAAAGAAAAATTCAAAAAAAAAAAAGGAAAAAGAAAGTTAAAAAAAAATTAACTTTGAAAGACTAAAGAATCATGGTAAAAAAGCCATAGATTCTATGTGCATTATTCCCCTAGAGCTGGAGTTCTGCTGTTCTCATTGACCGGTAAACTTGGTCTTGGCTGGCTGTTCTTGCTGATCTTCTGGGGGAGGGGCCTGTTGCTGTGGTTCCCAAATGTCTTTGCCGGAGGCGGAATTGCCCCACCCTTGCCAGGTCTGGGGTAAGTAATCTGCTCAGGTTTGCTCTCGGGACCTTTTGTTCCCTGCAAGCTTTCCATACAGCTTTGGAGGATGAGAGTGAAAATGGCGACCTCCCAATCTCCACCCTGGAGGAGCCGAGAAGTTGGGGCCCCACTCCTCAGTGAGCCCCCAGAGAAAAGCAGTCAATGACTCCCGTCTCCCCAGTCTCCGGCCTCACTCTGTGCTCACTTGGCCTGTGACCGAGGGTTTCTATCTCTGGCACACGACCCCTTGTGGAGTCTCCAAACCCAGCAGATCCCTGTGATGCACTCCCATGCCGCTCTTCCCAGGGGAGGAAGGGGAATCTCCCCTGATCTGCGGCTTGTTGGGTCCCTGCTGGAAGAGAAGTGGCCCCACTATGCCATGGATCATGGTTTATGGCAATCCCGAGCTGAGAGCCCGCTCCTCGGCTCCGTCTCTGCAGCCGGCTTCCCTGCTCCGATACCTGGGAGCTCTGCCACACTCAGGCACCCCTGGTCTTTCTGTGACCCTGAGGGCCCTGAGACCACACCGTCCCAGCGAGTGTTCCACCCCCAGCTTAGCCACTGGAGTGACGTCCCTCAGCGGAGCAGACTTCTAAAAGTTCCGATTTTGTGCTCTGCTGCTCTATCCCTTGCCAGTAGTGGTTGATGGAGGCCCCCTCCCCTGCCATCTATCCTCCTGAATATCACCTCGGATTCACTTCTCCGCATGCATATCCTACCTTCCAGAAAGTGGTCACTTTTCCGTTCAGAGAGTTGCTGCTATTCTTTTCTCCGATCTCCTGTTGAGTTCGTAGGTGTTGAGAATGGTTTGATCCCTATCTAGCTGAATTCCTGGGACCAGACGAAATTTAGGTCTCCTACTCCTCTGCCATCTTGCTCCTCTCCCCCTTCCCAGCTGGTTGTTAGCAAGAATTAGAGCCTCACAAGTCTTCTGTTCACACAATAAACAAATGACTAAGAGTCCATTTTCATAATCAAAGAAACTTTAAATTGATAAGAAGATGCAAAATGGTTGGGTGGTTTTACTAGTTACTGACATAGCAAGTTATCACCTTATCCATCTTCCCATTTGAGACAGAGACAGCACAGCTGGGAGAACTAAGGACCTTGCACAAACAGACCCAGATATGACCAAGGCCTCAACCCTGAAGCTGAAGTGTGATCTCCAGACTGAATGAACTATGCCTTGGTCCCTGGATCACCATTAGCCTCAATCTTGATCAATCCAGTAACTCAAGGCAGCAAATAAGCTAACTCTTCCCAATTAGACTTGGAAAACCTAGTGACTGTAGCTTCTTTCCAGCATTTTACTAACAATGATATCTGGCAGCCATGTAGGCTTTCTAAATTTTCATCACCTTTTCCTTCCATCATCTCCCCTTCCCACAAGGTAGCAAAATGAATGGAAGAGACATGGTTTTTCTCTGGGATAGATGAGGAGATGAGATGAGAGGTTAAGAGATACATTCAAAGTTATACAATTAATAAGTGGCAAAACCAAGTTTATAACCCACCTCTCCTAACCCTCTAAAGTGGATTAGGCAGCTACCCATTGTAAGGAAGTCTGAGTAAGAGAGTAGAATTCTCCATGCTGATTTTCAGATTTCTGGAGAATTAAGGCAGAAATCTTTTATCTCTTATGAAGAAGATAAAAAGTGAATATAGATTCTTTGTAACTTCTGTCATTGAGAGGTACAGTCTAATTTTTTTCCTTGTGAATTTGGGATGCCCTTGGCAACTTGCTTGAAAACAGAATGTAGTGAAAGTGATATTTTGCACTTCTGAGGGTAGGTCATAAGAACCTGTGCAGCTTCTGTCTATATCTCTTGGAATGCTCACCATGAGAGAAGCCAATTGTCACATAAGAAGTTCTGAGAACACCACTCTTTAGGGAAGCCCAAGCTAGCTATGTGAAGAGGCTGCATGGAGAGAGAAAGATACCAGCTTGCCCCAGTTGTCTCAGACATACCAACCCAGGGACCAGAGTTTTGAATTAAGATGCACTCTTGGACATTTTAGTCCCAGGAGACACAATATGGAGAAGAATTGAAGCGTGCACCTGATAAAACAGTGGTTTTTAATGTATGGCCCTCAGTGATCCATTCCAGGTAAATCCACTTGAACCACATTCACTGACTCCCAGTTATCAGGAAGCAGGGATGAGACATTCCTATTCTAACCTGTCTGAACTGTGAGCATAATAAAACGGATGTTTTACACTACTAAAGTTTGAGGGTTTTTTTTTTTTTTTTTTTTTATGCAGCAATAGATGAACAGAATATCTTAGGTAAAGCCTTTGATATGACTTATGATTGAGTATCCTTCAAAATCAGAATTGTTAGTCATGGAAACAACATAGGAAAATCCAGTTACCCAGAACTCTTGGGGAACAAGTCTGTTGTGGATGATGGAATAATTGCACTTCAAAAGATGGAGGTGATCAATCTTTCAAATACTTGTCACATTGTATTTTAACTGTTTAATATGAATAGTTATACATACAATTGCTTATACATTAAAAAAATACATAATGAACACATATTATGTGCCAGACTCTATGCTCAGCACTTGGTAAGAGTCTCGTACTAGACAGACATAGCCCGTGGCTTCCACAAAGTTTACGGATTAGTGGGGGAGGCAGAGATACTAAGCTATTTACCCAAAATTACAAAGAAAGTAAGCTATAGAGCTAGGTTTCCAACCCAGGTCTTCCTGACTCCCAAGTTCATGGGAAGACATTTTGCAAGATGGTATAGCTGAGGTCAATGGCCCAGTCTCATGCTTTGGCTTTATCCCTTCATTTAACATCATTTTAAGTATTGTCTCTGAAAAATAGTTGCACTGAAAAATTACATATTTATACATGTCTTCAACCTTCTAAAGACAAACTGAGCTACATTGAAGGAATGAATTTTACTTGTGTTTCTGCATGGTCATAGCTAGGATTTAATCAACAAATCCAAGTGAAACAAACTGTTCGCAGTCATTTAAGATGGCATCAGTGATAATAATAATGATTCCTTATACTTTTCTGGTGCCTTTCATCTGAGGATTGCAAAAGGCATTACAGACATTAATTAAACCTTACAGGATTTCGATGATGTCATGAAGCAGTTTAATTACTGTAATATATTGAGGTTTTAAATAAAGCAAAGCAACTTCAGAATAACATTTTCTTTTCAGAATCACTCTTCTTTGCTCTTGGTAGCATGGACCTAGGAGTTTCAGAATGACTTTTGTATTTCTTTATTTGTTTCCCAGGTTTTTAAGAAAT
Organism: Neomonachus schauinslandi; assembly: GCF_002201575.2. Taxonomy (NCBI): domain Eukaryota; kingdom Metazoa; phylum Chordata; class Mammalia; order Carnivora; family Phocidae; genus Neomonachus; species Neomonachus schauinslandi. Next base: position 185,099,949 of record NC_058404.1, read on the forward strand.
TGTGACACCATAATGTATTCCTTTTTCATACTGAAAGACACAGGATAGTGACGTTGTATATCTCATGGGAATTAACTGATCAACCAACATCATTTCATGCTTACTAAGTACTGGGCACTCTGCTATCGACTCAAGAGAACAGAGAATATAATACCTGTCCTCAGAGAGCTCCCAACTCAGTGGGAAAATATACAAAAATACAATGTGATTAGAGCTGTAACAGAGCTATGCATAAAGCATTAATCCAGCATGTAAGAGTGTATCTAACTCTGAAAGATAATAGCTAATACCATACAGAGCTTATTTTCTACCCTTCCAAGACTTCACATATAGTAATTGCTTATTTTTCACAACAATCCTGATATGTAGGCATCATTATTTTCCTAATTTTACAAACAGAAAACTGAGCCATAGAGAAATCGAACAACTTGCCTAAGCTCACCTAGCTAGGATGTGGATTAGAAAGGTCAATGCTATTAAATAATTGCTAGAGTGGGAGTTCAAGAAAAAAAATGACTGAAAGGAAAGGAGGTTTTGATTGTAGACAGAAAGTGGCAAAGGCAGAGAGAGAGAGAGAGAGGGAGGGAGAGGAAGACAGAGAAAGAGAAAGAGAGAGAACTATTGGTATAAACCTCAGAGTATAATCACCTGAGAGGCTGAAGTGATGTGGAAGATATTTTTGGTGAAGGACTTAGAAGATGTGAGAGGTAAACATGTTGGTTAAATCTGTTCTGTTCATGTTTAGGGTCGAAAATGATGACTACAGTGATAATGAAAAGTAATGTTCATCTATAAATGGGAAGGAAGGACTGAAATGATAAATGACAACACCAAAAAGCAGAGTAGATAATAATGTCTGATAATATGAACATTAAAGAAGTTGGGGTCTTTTTTAAAAAAAGATTGATTTATTTATTAGAGAGAGAGAGAATGAGCAGGAGGGGCAGAGGCAGAGAGAATCTGAAGCAGATTCAATACTGAGCACAGAGCCCTATGTGGGGCTCAATCTTAGGATCCTGAGATCGGGCCTGAGCTAAAACCAAGAGTTGGCTGCTTAACCACCTGTGCTACCCAGGCACTCCAGTTGGAGTCTTTGAAGGAGGAAAAGGGTTTGAAAGAAGCAATGGGGAGTTAGGAGGGAACAGACACCATTTAAATGTTACAAGGTATGTAGAATTGGGAGAAATCTAGTCTGTGGCTGAGAGAAGTGGGGAACCAGAGTTCTCAGGGGGCATCTTTCAGTTAGAGAAAAAAGTAAAAGAGCATTCAGAGAAAGAAAAAAAGAATAAGAATGAAAGAAACAAAGACAGGAAGAAAGAATGAACATATGCTTGAATCCTATTAAAAACTCAGTAAGAAATGAATACTGAGACACTGAACTTTCAAGGTTTCTATGGATCAGGAATTTGGAAAAGTCTCAGCTGGGCAGTTCTGGCTCCAGTCACTCAGGTGGTTGCCATCAGAAGTGGGTGTTAGGACAACAGGGAGGTGAAGAAGCCAGAAGCTACATGGGCATCTCTCTTCAGGGAGTTTCACTATCCTCCCATTGCAGTTAGTCTCTCCTTGTAGGCTAGTTTGAGCTTCCTCACAGCATGGTGATTTGAAGTCAGACTGCTAATATGGTTTCACGGGGATCCAGAGGTAAGTGCCCCAAGAGAACCAGGCGAAACCTATGTTGCCTTTGTAGCCTAGCCTCAGAAGTCATGTAGCATCATTTTTGTCATAGTCACGAGCCCACCCAGATTCAAGGAGAGGGAACTGAGACCCCACCTCTTAATGGGAAGAGTGTCAAAACCACATTGAAAGAAGAGCATGTGTTGGGAGATATTGTTGGAAAATACAATCTGTCACTTTTGGAAAATACAATCTGCCTCAAGTATGGACCCCGAACAGACTAAACTCAGTATAAGAAGCCTGGTGATGTCTTGAAGTCCTCGTAATGATTGTCTCCTCCGCTACCTCTCCATCCCCCATGTCTAGGGCATATAGCAGGCAGGATAAATCCTAGTGCAACTCACTACTTGATATTTTTAATACACATCACAGAACAGGAGTGAAGTTGTGAAGGAAGTAAAATCAATTCCAATAAATGAATTACTTTTTTATTAATGGTTTTATGAACATGAGGAATATCATTTTTATAGGGGTATTTTTGAACACCTCAATCACAAAAGAAATTAGTTCATTTGAGGAAATGATAGAAGACCTTTGTGGTTTTGGCATAGGACATTTCATGATTTAAAGCATATTTATTGTGCATCTACTATGTGCCAAGCACTATTCTTGGTGATGGGAATGCAGCAAACAAAACAAAATGAAAAACATCCCTGCCACCATAAAGGTAATCTGAATATACTGTTCACTCAGGAAAAGGACACTGCCTAATAAATGCATATGCATTCAATTTCTTCTACCACTGCTAGATAAGCCCCCCAGGGCAGGAGCTGTGTCGTTTCCACTACTGTATCCCCAGCCTAGCATGGTGCCTGGAGGAGAGCGGAGTATTCAGTAAACATTTGTTGAATTAATGGGCAGATGCGAAGGAATTCAAGCCAGTTGCTTAAAGAAAAGGGCTTTCCTGAGAAAGTAGTCAGCATGCCCTCTTCTTCAAGGATTGGCGCTAGACTACCTTGAGGAGATTGCTAAACTCTACCCCTAGGAATAAAGGTTGAATAAAATGTGGGGAAGGAGCGAGGACTGGCTCTCTGTTACATTCTCAGTAATAGAAGAATAAAGAAGTCTGTAGGATTTCTTAAGCCTTGTAATTACAAGGCTCTTGTGTTTCTTATTGTTGTTCTTCTCTGTTTCCCTGTGGTGATTAATAGTAATTAAAAAAAAAATGTCCTGTGTACTTGTCTTTGGGGAATGGAAGGAAGGAGGAAGCTGAGGAGACTTGCTTTCTGCCGCGAAGCTGGAGGGGAGAGGACCCTCCAGGGACAGAGTTGACATTGGCAGCTTTGGAGAGCAGGGAGAGGTGGAGTCCCTGGGGTCTGCTCTAAAGAAAGACAGCACAGCAGCAAGCCTGGGCCACAGAGGGTCCTGAAACTCAAGGCTATAAAGGCCTTTGTGGTTACTTGACCAATCCTTGCCCAAATTTTCCTTGTAAAGGATTAGAAACAAATTAGTGCTTTTCTCATGCTTTCACTTTTGTATTCTCTCTGTCAGTTAAATATGCCATCCATAATGGAAACATTTCTTTTTTTTTTTTTTTAAAGATTTTTTTATTTATTTGACAGAGAGAGATACAGCGAGAGAGGGAACACAAGCAGCGGGAGTGGGAGAGGGAGAAGCAGGCTTCCCGTGGAGCAGGGAGCCCGATGTGGGGCTCGATCCCAGGACCCTGGGATCATGACCTGAGCCGAAGGCAGACGCTTAACGACTGAGCCACCCCGGAGCCCACAATGGAAACATGTCTGCACTCTGCCCTGCTTTTCTCATCCTTCATTTATAATCACTCACCTAGTCCTGTCATTTCTGCCTGTTGATGTCTTTCAAATCTGTCCTCATATCTATCCTCACTGACTCTGCCTGTGCTCAGACCTGGATCACCATAGCTGCCCCCTAATTGGTCTCTAACATGAGAATTCTATCCCATTCTACACTAACTTTTTCCTAAAAGCTAATTTGATTGGGTCCTTCTCTGCTTAACTCTCTGCTGTGAAGACTTGCCTCCCCCAAGGCTAAGCCCCAAACCTTATCATATGAGGTCTCTGCTCTCCATACAACTTTTTGATTCAATTTTTGTGCCTCTCCTCCCAAACACATCTTACACTCCAATCATATGAATTTGCTCACTGAAGCCCAAGTGTGCCATACTATCCAAATGATTGACACATATACATTTGCATATAATATTCACTTTGCTGAAAAGGTACTTCCTTTTCTCTCCAATAGCAGGTGAAATATCACTTCCACTCAGTGAAGCCTTTATTTCTTCTGCCCCCCCCACCCCCACCCCGCAGGCAACCATAGACTTCCATAGTCTGTGTCCATGTTCTTGTTCTGGATGAGTTTCCTCACTAGATTGTGACTTTCCTTAGAGGGATTTTGTCTTAACACAGTGTCACAAATGCCAAGCAGAACACATATTGTAAAACTGGTAAATAACAAACATGAAGTGAATGAATGAATATGAGAAGGTATAGATAGTTTTGGCTCTCAGAGATGTGATGCTGTGATGCTAGGGAAAAATTAGAAGCATAAATCCAGGTAGATGTGTCAGAGACCAATCTGTTACATGTCACTGATCGTACCTAGAAAGCCGCCTTCTTATTGCCTGGGGGTATAAAGACATTAAACCAGGAAATGGCAGTACAGCTGTTCAGTCCCTGGACGGCTAGAAAGCCTACAAAGAATATGCAATTCTGTCCTTAGATGAAAGGAAAACACCAGCTTTGAGCAAGGTAGTTTCATAAGACAGTATATACAATTGTACCTGAAAGGGGTGTTCACTTTTTTGTGTGCAAAACTGTCTACTTCCAGGTGTCCCTGTGTGTGGCCAGCTCATCTCATTTAGAAACAATAACTTTAGCCAGGTAGTACATTCCAAAAAGATGAATAATTTTTCTTACATATTAGTGCAAGAACAGAGATCTACTGATGATCATTAAATATCCAATATCTTAGTCTGCTTAGGCTTCTGTAACAAAATACTGTAGACTAGGTTGCTTAAACAATAAGTAAGTGTTTCTTACAGTTAAGCACTGGGAAATTCATGATTGAGGTGTCTTCAGATTAAGTGTCTAGTGAGTGCCTGCTTCCTGGCTTGTAGACAGCTATCTTCTTTCAGTGTGGGCTCAGAGAGAGAGACACAGAGAGAAAAGGAACTCTTATGTCCCTTCCTCTTGTTATAAGGTCACAAATCTCATCATGAGGGCACCACCCTTATTACCTCATTTAACCTTAATTACTGCCCAAAGACCCTAACTGCAAATACCATCACGTTGTGGATTAAGGCTTCAACGTATGAATTTGGGGGGATACAAGCATTCAGTATATGGCAGCCATTTAGGAACAATCCTAAAACAGCAGTAATTATAAATAACAATAAAAATAAACTATAGGAATAGTGTTGTAGTTGAGGTTTATTGAAAGATTGCAATGTGATACTCAACATTTTAAGTATTTTTATTTATTTATTTTTTTAATTAACATGTAATGTATTATTTGTTTCAGGGGTACAGGTCTGTGATTCATTAGTCTTACACAATTCACAGCCCTCACCACAGCACATACCCTCCCTAATATCTTAAGTATTTTTAATATCTTAACTCATTTACTCCTCCTATGACCCTATGAAGTAGGTGTTACCATAATGTTCATTTTATAGATGAAAAACTTGAAGTACAGAAAAGCTTTAGTAACTACCCTGAGGACACTCAAGGTAATGATTAGCAGAATGGGAAATCAAACTTACTTAGTCTGGCTCCAAAGCTCTTACTTTTAACCACAATGCTGAATTTAGATGAAGAAATATTCAGAGATTTTCTAACTTAATGACTTTTAACATTTTTGTAGTCATGGAGGCATTTATCCAAAGCATATTATTAAAAAAACATTCTAGTATATAAACAGATAAAACCTGAACTAGACCTGTATCTTAGCAATACTGTGGGCCACACAACACTGAATGCATTCCTTCTATTAAAAATGGGAAGCGAGTTTATTTAATGTTTAAATGTATATTTTATTACTCAAAAAAATGGGAGAAGCACCAAAGAACAGAAAAAAAGTGGGATCAGAAATATAGTGTAATAAAATGGAGGTTTTTGTAAAAGTACCTGGAGACTTCCAGTGAGCTACCGTCTTTCTTTTAATAGGCATGCGGAGAAGAGGAGAAAAAGTTTTGGCCCCATGCAAGTACAGATTCACCACAGTCACACTTAAATCTGGGATTTGTGATAGGATAATCCTCAGAAAAAGGGTGAATTACAAAATATATCTATATCTATATCTATATCTATATGACATGTGAAGGGAGAAAGCAAAGAAACTTGTCAATCACAGCCTTCACAGCCTTGAATCTTATAGGTGAGATAAAATTTTAAAAGTTTTCACTAAAAGTTCTGAACTATATATTACCCCCCACCAAAAAATAAATAAACTAGATATTACCCATCACACTAGTTGAAAATTAGGATCTACAGTACCTAAGAATCCTGAATCAAGAAATTATGTAAAATATTTTGGGGGCTAGAGTTCCCTGAAGGGTCTGGCAGAAACAAATGCAAATCCTCACTCCAGGAATGCATTCCCAGCCCAGATATTATAGAATTCTATAGATAAAACTCCAAAGGAAGTTTTTACAGAAAATTTAAAAAGAAACTCATGAAGATATGTATGTGGTTTCTGGTCTAACACAGAGGGAGCTTGAATGTCATCATTCCCTTCTCAAATGAAAATAGCTGAACAAACTGAAAATAAACAACTTTCCTTAAATCCATTAGAGAACTGAGGTCAAAGGACAAACTGGTGCCTCCCAAACTGGACAGAGAAGTGGATACCAAGAACCACATTACCTTCTGCTTACCTAAAGCAGAAGCCTGCTGCTAGAGCCCATGCCCACAAGACCATTTAAAATGCGATTGATGAATTACCAGAGGTTGAATGTGGACTAGTCTGGGAGTGAAAGCTCCAGGGGCCTGGCCTTTCAGGGTCTCCCACACTTTTTTTTTTTTTTTAAGATTTTATTTATTTATTTGACAGAGAGAGACACAGCGAGAGAGGAAACACAAGCAGGGGGAGTGGGAGAGGGAGAAGCAGGCTTTCTGCTGAGCAGAGAGCCTGATTCGGGGCTCGATCCCAGGACTCTGTGATCATGACCCGAGCCGAAGGCAGACGCTTAACGACTGAGCCACCCAGGCGCCCCCAGGGGCTCCCACACTTTTGTGAGTTTTACTTTCAGGAGCCCTACTCAGTTCTCAAGGCGAAGATTAGAGAAATCTCCTTTTGCAGGGGAAAGTAAGCATTTTGAAATATGCCCAGCTCATTCTCTTCTCTTCAACAAAGGATGGTCCTTATTTGCCCAAGGAAACTATTCTGCCATTATCTACCCAACTGGAGTTTTACCAGAGCCTAACTTATCCGTAGAAAGGGAAATACCTCACTCCAGGCCCCTGTAGCCTTCTTTTTTACCTAAGAGAGAGGAAGAATGTTGAATAGCACTTTTGAGGGTCACAGCCAAGGGGCATAGGGTCACTAAAACACAGAGATCCAATCAGAGGATTATAGGATGCTTTCCCTTCTCCCACACCTTACCACCGCATCAGTCAGGCTTCTGTGTAACAGTGTATTTCAACTAAAAGAACTGGAAGCCTCAGATCCTATTTAAGAAGGAGCCTCTGTGAAACCCAATGAACATCAGAGGAGATTAAAAACAAGGATAGTAAAAAAAAAAAAAAGTCAGATTCTGATAACTTTAGCAAACAGTAAACATAGGCTAACTCCTAAAGGAATAAACATAGGCCTCACACTGAGGAACTATTTACTCAGTTCCTTTTATGTGATCTATGACTTCTGGCTTTCAACAAAACATTACAAGGCATGTTAAAAGTCTAAAAATGCATTAAAAAAACCCAACAAAGTAGGGCGCCTGGGTGGCTTAGTTGGCTGGGCGACTGTCTTTGGCTCTGCTCATGATCCTGGAGTCCTGGGATCGAGTTCTGCATCAGGCTCCCTGCTCAGCAGGGAGTCTACTTCTCCCTCTGACCCTCCCCCCTTCATGCTCTCTCTCTCTCTCTCATTCTCTCTCAAATAAATAAATAAAATCTTAAAAAAATAAATAAATAAACCCAAGTAAACATCAAAACCAAACAGATTTTGGAATTATCAGACTAGAAATTTAAAATACCTTTGATTAAAATGCTAAGGACAGTAATGGAAAACTGGAAACCATGTAAGAACAGATGTAATGTGAACAGAGAGATGGAAATTCTAAAAAAAAAAATCCACAATAATTGCTAGAAATAAAATACACTGTAATAGAAATGAAGAATGCCTTTGATGGGCTTATCAGGAGACTGGACATTGCTGTGAAAAGAATCAGTGAGCTTGAAGATATTTGTATAGGAACTTCTAAAACTGAAATGCCAAGACAAAAAGAATTTTAAGTAAGGGAACAAAATATCTAAGAACTGTGGGACAAGAACTGTGGGACAATTACCAGAAGTGGCACATATGTGTATTGGAATACCAGAAAAAAGAAAGGATGAGAAGAACGTTTGAAATAATAATGGCTGAGAATTTCCCAAAATTAATAGACACCAAATCAGAAGGATCCAAGAAGCTCAGAAAACACCAAGTAAGATAAACACCAATGAATAAATAAATAAATAAATATTTAAAGAACTTTACACCTATGCATATAATAGTCAAGCTGAAAACAAAATCAAAGACAAAGAAAAATCTTGAAAGGAGGCAGAGGGAAAAAAGAAATAATACAAAATGAAGGTCTGTAGAAAAAACTACAGGCTCAGATAAGCAAAGACTTCAGATCTTGGAATCATAAAAATGAGTGCTAAATATATTAAATATATATCAAAATTCACAGTGGTAAATATATTTAAATGTATTAAGTAGTATATATTTCAAGAGGTAAAATAGAATCAAAATGATAAAGCAGATTTTGGAAAATAATCTGATATAATTCTACAAATAAGATAAAAAGAACCCTTTCAAAAAAACAAAAAAGAAAAAAAATAACCCTCTCATATTATGGTTCTCCAGAGATATAGAACCAGTAGGATAGGGTGTAAATATGTGTCTATCTTTCTATCTATCTATCTATATCTAGCTAGCTAGCTAGCTATCATCTATCTATCATCTATCTATCCATCTATCTAGAAAGAATTTATTTGAAAGAATTGGCTCACACAATTATGGAGACTGGCAAGTCCAGAATCTGCAGAATGAGCCAGGAGGCTGGAGACAGGGGAAGAGCTGAGGTTGTAGTTCAAGTCCTAAGGCCATCTGCTAGTGAAGTTCCTTCTTGCTCTGTGAAAGTCAGCCTTCTGTTCTGTTCAGGTCTTCAAATGATTGGAAGAGATTCACCCATATTATGGAGGGCTATCTGCTCTACTCAAAGCTCATCTAGTTAAATGTTAATCTCATTCAGGAAAAAAAAACCCCAAAAAACCAACTTTCACAGAAATGTCCAGAATAATGTTTGACTAAACAACTGGGCATTGTGGCCCAGTTAACTTGACACACAAATTAACCATCACAACTCTGTATGAATGTGGTAGATTGCATAACTACCTGCCTTCTTCAGTCTTCCTAACATCAACACCGTTTGTCATAGGACTGGGCAATTTCTTCACTTGGGCTATAGTATATTTTCTTGTATCTTAACTGTGAAATCAGCCATGGTATTCAGCATAGCTAATATTCTAAGGTGGAAGTGAATACTGCCAGTTCTGAAATCAGGCCTTATGAGGTTGTTGTTGTTTTTCTTTTAATTTATTTTTCTTTTCTTTTATTCTTTATTAGCATATAATGTATTATTTGTATCATGGGTACAGGTCTGTGATTCATCAGTCTTACACAATTCACAGCACTCACCATAGCACATAACCTCCCCAATGTTTCCACTGGTCTTCTTATATTCCTGACATCATCACAAAAAAATATGTAAGGGATGAATACTACATGGAACAAAGTCATCCCAGTGGAACTCCCTTAGCCAAGCTAAGCCTAGGTTTACCAACCCCCAGTTGATCTACATGTATCTGGAATCAGTTTTGAGCTGAGCTCAGCCCACATCAGCCAATTTCTAAACAATTCATAGACTTGTGGGTGACAATAAATGGCCATTGGTTTAAGCTACTGAGTTTTGGGTTGTTTTTTATGTAGCAATAGTTAATGAATGCAATGAGTTAGATAGTAAGTTAAGCATAACTGAAAAGAGAATTAGTGAATTAGATGATAAATTGGAATAAAACACTTGAAATGTAGTACAGACAGAGAACAAAAATATAAAAGGAAGAACTATGAATGATCTATAAATGACAACTTGAATTTATAGACAAGAGAGTAAATTGTAGAAAAGAATTAGCATTCAAAATATGTAAAAGACTCCTAAAAATCAACACACACACACACGCAAAATTCAAGAGGGAAAAAATGATCGAAAAGCACAAGCAGGAATTCCATGAAAAATTTCAAGTGGCCAATAAATATATGAATTTCTCCACTCATCATCAGGAAATTACAAATTACAAGAATGTTGATGTATAAAGGGCTGGAATTGGCCTGAACTGTTTCAGTAAAATCAAAATGTACCAGTATGACATTGGTTCCCAGACAAGTTATAAAACATGCTGATTAATAGTATTGTTTGTAATCATGGATCCAAGGAGTTTGGGGTAGTCTATGTCGGCTTGTCACCATTGTTTATTAATAGCAAGGCACTAATGATTTGTACTTGGTTTTAGTGAGATCCCCAGAAATTTCTGCCATTGATACTACTTATGTGGCAAGAACAATGCCTATCTGATCAAGACGGTATAAGACTGGATGAACCTTTATGTTGAGCTTCCTTTTTCTGAAGTGTGCCATGTACATACCTGCGGTTCCTGATTGATAGAAAAAGTGCATTCAGTATGACCCTTACAGGGAGAGGACAATTAGAACTCATGCTTATCATCCCTGGACAAATACAGATTTGTAAGCATTATCATTTGGGGTTCTGTGAATCTTCATATGCAATCTAACTCTAATTAGTAGTGGTAGTGCAGGTGAAGTAAATGTTTAACACACCAAACTGACAAAAAAAATATATAAAAATTTGGAAAAACAAGTATTGATGAAATCTAGAACATGGGTTTTCATATGCTGCTTATTGCATTATGCATTGATACAACCAATTTTGGAATGTCAGGCAATTTGGCATTACCTGGCAAAGTTGAAGATGAGAATATCTTAAGGTCTGTTTCTTTATAATATATACTTTTGAAAAATTCATGCACATGGGCAAGAAGAGAAGTGTATAAGAATTTTTAAAGCAGTGCTTGGATCCAATTCAAATATCTATCAATGGGAGAATGAATATATAAACATTTTTATGGCTGAGTAATATTCCATTGTATATATATGTATATATACATATATATACCACATATCCATTACATATATATCTCCCAACTTCTTTATCCATTCATTATGGACTTGTCTTGACCAATGCCATTTATAGAAAGTTAAGGACGTTAGGGACCAGAGAGGTAAGTAGACTACCCTGCCATATAGCTTGCTAACAGAGATGAGTACAGGCCACCTGACTCATTCATGCTACTTTCCACCTAGCCAAGGAACTCATATAGTGTGGGGTACAGTAAAAATATAACTTGGCATTTTGAACCCATCCTGATACACCCATAAGGTAGGATAAAGTGAGAAGGATCCATGAAAGTAACAGGTTTGATAAAAAATTTAAATGTGGAAGAGATTCAGTACCCTCCCCCTAGGCCACACAACAGAGCATCTCAATAGAGCATCTTTACTAGACAAAATCCCAGCCAGCAGGAAGAACAGTGGACTCTGCTAGGGTCTTGATCCAAACACAGGGATATTATTGGAATTCTCTGAAATGTCTTTAAGTAACATGGGGGAATGCTTATAATGAGACACTTGAGAAATTTGGAATATTGCAGTTTGCCTTTCTTTGTAATGCTCGATGTCTAAGAAATTTTAAGCAGTTTTTTGTCAGCCTATTAGGCTCAATAGTAGAAATATGTTTCTAGTTTTCTTAATATATATTCAGACTAGAAGAAATGTGATGTCTGGAAAGGCTAAACAGCCTTCAGTACTAGGGATTATTTTATATAGTGTCATATTTATGTTGGAATTTAATAGCTATAAGACATTAGGATTTAGGAAGAGATCAAAGCGGAGTGGGTAAAATATTTGAAAAATATATTTGGAAGAGGTACGACTAATTAAGGTGAGGCGTTCTCACACCTTTTTGAGAGATGGGGAAAAGTTTTAAAGGTTTTTGTTTTTGTTTCAGTTTTTTGTTTGTTTGTTTTCTCCAAAGGTAGAGAAGATGGTATTGAATCTTACCCATTTTAAAGATAAAGAGGAGAGATGAGTACTTCTACACAATGGTGCTCAAATGTGGTTCTTCGACAAGCTGTATCAGAATATTTTTTTAATGCAGATTTATAAAAACTCCCAGAGTGTATCATTTATTTGGGTTGAAGGTTGGGCTCAGAAATGTACATTAATAAAAAAAAATCTTCCAGGATGATTTTGATAGAGAGTTAATTCTAAAAATTACTCTTAGGTAATTTTAAAATCATGAAAATATTCAATAACCAGGAATGGAGTGAGATTTTGTACTTAATATCTTGGTATAGAAATGGGATTGCTCTACCTGAAGGAGGAGTAAAAGAGACCACACACCCTCAGATTCTGTGAATCAGGATTACAAGAGTGAGAACTAGAAATTTATGTGAAGAACACTGTCCTTAGTGTCTACCTCCTCTCTAAATGTACTGTTGATGCTAACATGAACCAAAGCCCCCAGGATGCTGGTCAATACCCAAGTTTGGAAGGAAGCGGAAACCACAATTAGTGAAGCCAACTGGTATTTTTCAGTGCTTCTAATGATAGATCATATTTCTGAAGACTTGAAAGATTTATAGCACATACTGTACACCTGGTGCATTCCAGATGAGCAAACTTTGCGTGCTCAGAAGTGAGCGGGAAGATGTGCTGCATTGAATTTTATTGATTTTCTTCTTTGCTTGTATAGTTTTATGATGTTCCATTTTCTCTTTCTCTTGGTTTGGAAATTGTGGCCTCAGTTATTTACTTTCTTCCTTCATTTTGCATTTAAGATGTATATGTAACACTACATCAATTTTCATGGCCATAGGTGAGAGGTCTGGGTAACTTCTCTGGCCAAGGAAAGATGGTTTAATGATAGAGGAGTTAATTCTTTTCCTTCTTAAGAGCTACTCCTCAAGTTCGCTTTCATTTTCATTTTCTCACATTTTTGGAATGCATTTATAATTTGATTTTTCATCTCATCACTTTCTGCTTTTTAGCACTGATGTATCACTTTCAGAGATTATATATATTGATAGCTCTGAATTCTTTTTTCCATTTGTATACTACACCAGGCCTTTTGGTTGTGAACAATTTTCTTCTATAATTTCTTGATATAATTCATCTAGCAATAAGACTAAATAGCTGAGTTATAACAGAAGTAAGGATTTGTTTGTGGAAGCTTGGTAATGGATGAAGATCAACTTTGTTAACAAGTTTGCTTTCCTCTGGTCTTTACTCAGTTCACCCTATGGTTTTAACTAGAATATTATGCCTTTCGTATTATAAAGTAACTTCCTCTCAATAACCTCAAAGTTTGGGATATGCCAGTCAATTATATATTGAAATAATGTTTGGGCTCATGACCCATAGCACACAGTTCAACCTCTAATCTTGGTAGTTCTTTTCAATATCTGGTGAAATAATATGCTAGATTAGAGAATGACACTTTATGGGTCATTGCTGGCTCCAAAGCTAGAATCAAAGTAGCATCACTCTCCTTGTTAAAAAAAAAAACATGATTTGAACATAGAAAAAGAGGCTAAAGGAAGAGGTTCTTCTTGTCAACTGTTAATCATATGAGCTCCTGTTGGAGGCACTCATTATTATATTAGTATTCTCAGATTTCAGACATCCCCAGAACATCACCACACACTTTCTCTCATTACATACTACCTATAGTATTATAGTTAGTTTTAGCTTCATAATATTGCCAATTTTTGTAGGTCAAAAATGGGTCAATATTGAGAATTTCACATAATTCAACCTACTAGTTAATATTTTGTATTGATTCATTTTTTAACTCACACACTAACTTTAAAAGTAAAAAAAACCCAAACAAACAAACAAAAAAAACACTGCCACAGAAGGAAAACTTGTACCACTTGTGATAAATAGAATATAACATTACAAACAAATGCACTAAAAACAGAACAACAGAAAAGGGCAATGTCATTTAAATTTTAGCTAGATACTGCAGCCTGCCAAGTGCTCAGAGCTGGAAATCTGCACTTTCTTTGTTCAGAGGAGGGATTAGTAAGCAAAAGATGCCTTAAAACTAGCAAAAATTAAACTAAGATTTTTTTCTTGAGATAGTATTGAAAGAAATTTTTAAAAGTGAATAACTCTTTCCATCTGTGATTTAATATTGTTTAATTCCATACTTTGGAACCACATCTCCTACCTTTTGGAAAATACCACATTAGATCACTTATTTTGCCCACTTTTCTCTTTTGTGTTTGGAGAGCACTTCTAAGCATGCAAGAAATGACACAGTTATTCATGTGCCAACATCTAGAGCTGAGTTAATTTCATAAATGATGTCAAATGATGCAGCTGATATCTTGCAGAGAGTCCACAATTTTCTTAACATCATTTATCATAGCATATGGCTTAATTTAATATAATTTTTATTTATATTCTGTTTCTCTTTTCTAACTGCTCTGAATTCAGGATCTTCTCTCCTTCTTGGATTAGTGCTAAGAAGTGAATAAATTAGGTAAAAGTAGACATTTGAATCAATGAGTACAACAAAGGATGTGGGGAAAAAATTGATATTTACAAAGGAAAAATTTAGTTGAATCCATTATAATGTATTTATTTTATTTTTGTTTTAATTTTTAAAGATTTTAACTACTTATTTGACAGAGAGAGAGAGAGGGCATGAGAGAGCATGAGTGGAGGGGAGGGCCAGAGGGACAGGGAGAAGCAGACTCCCCACTGAGGAGGGAGTGCCGCCAGGATACCAGGATCATGACCTGAGCTGAAGGCAGAGGACTGAGCCACCAAGGCTCCCCTCCATTATCATTTCTATAGTTCAGTTAGCTTCTGAACTATTAAACTGATACGCCACCCCTTGAAGGAGATGCACTTATTGCTCACTTAAACCCTCAATTAACTTACTGACTTCTGGAAATGGGATATTTTGGTTCCTGAGGTATGTTTTAGTGTGCTAGTGAGAATGCAAAGCCAGGGGATTACATGAAAGCCTCTTTCTAGTCACTGATATTAATATAGAGAGTATTTAAAACACACACACACACGTGAATTTATATACAAGTATCGATATTTTTTGCAAATAGTACAAAGTTGTATGAATTTGAAAATAAAAGTTATACTTCACACAAAAATTTTAAGCATTCTCCTTCCACAAATGAGAGGATACTGTTCTGAATCAACTCTCTTGATGAAAACAACCAATAAAAATGGAAAAATTACATATAAAAAATAAATTTGAAAGTACTAGCAAGCTTATCAAGGCAGTGAGAATTTTAAGGACCAAGATTTTGAAAATAAGGAGGATGCAGAGAGGTAAATCCATAATTTGAAGCATTTTTCTCCTTGACTTATTGCCAATTCTGAAAGTCAAAATGATAACTGAAGGCTGAGAAGGCTGCCTAATCCTATCAATAATGCAAAACAGAAATAGAACAATCAAGACTGGAGCCAGATCTCTAACCACTCAATTTAACTGAGTTGAAGCAATTTTCCCTTAAAATAGCAGCCAAGCAGAAGAAAATGTAAATATAGGAGGAGGAATATAATCTCAACCAAAATGTCATTTTTACTATAACTTTTGTATGCAGTATCTGATGTAACCTGCTATATGGAAAGACAATAATTCACTGAAAATTGAAGAGAATAAATGGGAAGTGGAAATAAATCCCTGGGAGATGCACAAATAGAAGTTATTAACACAGGCTTAAAAATATCTATAATTACTAGTTTTAAGAAAATATATGACAAGATAGAGACCTATGTCAGACAAAATAAAACTATAATTAAGAATAAAATAAAAAATACAGACCTGAAAATAGAATAATTGAAATTAAGAACTCAGCAGATGTTTGAGAAGATTAAAGACAGCTGAAGAAAGAGTCAGTGAACTGGAAGACAAATCAAAAGAAAATATACAAACTGAAGTGTGAAAAGACAATGGAGGGAAAACAGAGAAAACATTAAAGACAAGAATGGTATAATGAAAAATTCTAATATATGTAATTAGAATATCACGGGGTGCCTGGGTGGCTTGGTCAGTTAAGCATCTGCCTTCGGGTCAGGTCATGATCACAGGGTCCTGGGATCAAGCCCCACGTCAGGCTTTCTGCTCAGTGTGGAGCCAGCTTCTTCCTCTCCCTCTGCTGCTTGTGCTCTTTCGCTTGCTCACTTGCTCGCTCTCTTTCTAAAATGAATAAATAAAATCTTAAAAAAAAAAAGAAAGAATATCAGAAGGACTGGGTGAAGATGTTTAAGTAGAGGCAATATTTGAAGACATATGTCCAAGAATCTTACAAAAGATATCACCCACAGATGGAAAAAAATTGCAAACCTCAAACAGGATGAATGCAAAAAAGCAAATACCACACACACACACACACACACACAAACACACACTTAAGCATATCATAGTAAAAAAAAAAAATGTTGAAAACCAAAGTCAAAATCATAAAAGAAGCAGGGGAAGGGGGGGAAATAACTGCACACTTAAAATTCAATATTCAGATATTGATGTTTAAATAAAATTAAGGTATTTTCTGACAAAGGAAAACCAAAAGAATTGGCTGCCATCATCATCCAATAATGGAAATACTGAAAGTCAAACAGGAAAAAATTATCCTAAGAACAAATAAAAGTGAATAAAATGCCTATAAATGTTTATAAATACAAATGGACATTGACTATTTAAAACAACAATAAATATTGTTGGCTTATACACATAGAATTAAAATATATACTCCGGTTTCTCTTCAAAATGCATAAATCTTTCGCCTTTTACACACAGAATTAAAATATATGACAACTTGAGTCCATAAATCAGTCCATATACATATAAATGTGTATCTTTGTGTATATATACATATATCATATAAATATATTATATGATATATACATATATTATACATATTTATTATACATAAATATATGATAATACATATATGTATATATGTATATATGTGACATGTATATGTCACATATACATATATGTATATATACAAAATCTCCAGTGAATTGAACAATGGGAAGTGGAATAATAAAAATATTCCCCATAAAAGGAGGGAGAGAGAGATCAAAACTGGGACAAACCAAAAACAAATAGTAAGATGTTAGATTTGTGTGGTGACAGATGGTAACTATACTTACCATGGTGAGCATTTCATAATGTATGTAATTGTCAAATCACTAGTTGTGCCCTGAAACTAATATAATGTTATATGTCAACTATACTTCAAATTAAAAACAAGAATGTAATAAGAGCATTATCACTTATAGTTTTTGGATGAAAAATCCAAGGTTTAGTTTAATGGAATTGATTTACTTAGAATAATGCTGCCTGTGAGTGGCAAGATGAACACCAGAACACAGGCTGCATTATTACAGATTTCGTGCTCATGCATCAGCTCTTACCTACCTAAAAATTGGCTAGTAAAATTTTAAATTCACTTCTAATTTTTAAAACCAGAAAATCCATTTAAAATAAAATGTAGAAATACTATACAATACATAAATAGTGTATCCTAAATTAAAACAAACATTGTCTAAAGGCAAATCAGTAGAAGTAGTCATATCTAAATCAATAGAGGGAAATTTTGTTATGATCCTACCCACACACACTACAATGTTAAACATTATGCTAGGAGTGCTTTCCAATGTAATTCAGCTCAAACATAACTTTTGTTATAAATACTGAATATTTAAGCAAAATGTCATTATTTGTAGATGTTATGATTTTTTTTTTAAAGATTTTTTTTATTTATTTATTTGAGAGAGAGAGAATGAGAGAGAGCACATGAGAGGGGGGAGGGTCAGAGGGAGAGGCAGACTCCCCGCGGAGCAGGGAGCCCGATGCGGGACTCGATCCCGGGACTCCAGGATCATGACCTGAGCCGAAGGCAGTCGTTCAACCGACCGAGCCACCCAGGCGCCCTGTAGATGTTATGATTTTATACCTCCAAAATAAAAGGAAATAAAGTTAAGAATTATTTTATTTAATAAGCATATTCATGATATGAATAAATTACAGGATATTAGAAAAGACAAGGACTTTCCTATATCCTAGTTTTAGCCAGGTAGAAAATATACTGAAGACAAAATATTCTAGTCAAATAGGGGCGCCTGGGTGGCTCAGTTGGTTAAGCAACTGCTTTCGGCTCAGGTCATGATCCCAGAGTCCTGGGATCGAGTCCCACATTAGGCTCCCAGCTCAGAGGGGAGCCTTCTTCTCCCTCTGACCTCTCCCTTCTCATGCTGTTTCTCTCTCTCTCTCTCAAATAAATAAATAAAATCTTTAAAAAAATATTCTAGTCAAATAATGACTTTTCCAACTGTAGGGGCAAGCAATAAATTATTAATTATTAAATTCTAATATATGAAAAATATCAGAAAGAGACAAATACATGCACTAACTTAATATATGATAAATGTGAAACTGAAAATGAATGATGCTGAATAATTGCTTGGTTCCCTGGAATAAAGTTTATCCCTAACCTACACTTCATTATCAAAATAAAAAAATAGTAGTATGAAAAATTTAAATGTAAAGTATTCAACCACCACAGTGATTTTTCTATTAAAAAGGGCTTTGTAATTTTGGAACATAAAATATAACAATTATGGCAGAAATAATCATTCAAATTAAAATAAAAGGCAAAAAATAATTTTAATTGACTATAAAGTTAAATATCTCTTTTTTGGAAACAATATTTGCATTAAAGTCAAAATAAAAAAGATAAGTTTTCATTTTTCAAGTCTTTATCCATTCAACACAGTTAATTATTTATATTTATATATTATGAAAAATACATAGCCATACTCAAAAATTCTATAGCCCTGCAACAGAGGTCTATAGTGATAAAGAAAGACTGAAACTTTAGGCACACTGGCCTCAGGGTATACGAGAATGCTGAAATGGCAGAAATGCGGACTTTTGTTTGTGTTGGAGACTATACCAAGTCACAAGGATTGAGCACCCTTGTTCAAGAATTGAAACTAAAAAATTAGTGGCTACTAGTCTTAACTACCACTTAAATAAGCACCATGTCTGAACAGGAGCAGAGAGCCCAGAAACCAAGACCTTGTTCAAACTACCTGCTGTTTCAGTGATTAGATATGTCATACTTCTCATCACTGTAAGACAGGGTCTCAGAGATAGGGATGGGACACTTCGTTTTTGACTGAGGATATAGCAACAGCAGCATATGAACCTGTGGAATTTCTATAAATGGAAGGCTAAGTAGAGACAGAGGGGTAATAACAAGAGTCTCACATGAGTTTGGAAATCAAAATTTGAAGTTTTAAAAAACATTTGAAGCTAAGAAAAATGTCAGGAATTAAAATCACTTCCAATAATAAAAATAAAAAGCAATGTTAAAATGCTTTAAAAATAAGTACATTACAATACCCTTTTGCACTCTTGGTGGGAATGCAAACTGGTAGAGCCACTCCGGAAAACAGTGCAGAGTTTCCTTAAAAAATTAAAAATAGAAATACCCTATATGCCAGCAATTGCACTACTAGATATTTACCCAACAAATACAAAAATACTAATTCAAAGGGATACATGCACCCCGATGTTTATAGCAGCATTATCTACAATAGCCAAATTATGGAAACAGCCCATGTCTGTCAACCGATGAATGGATAAAGAAGCTGTGGTACGTATATACAATGGAATATTACACAGCCATAAAGAAGAATGAAATCAGGACACCTGGGTTAAGCGTCTGCCTTCGGCTCAGGTCATGATCCCGGGGTCCTAGGATCTTCCCTCATCGGGCTCCTTGCTCAGCAGGTAATCACTTCTCCCTCTGCCTGCAGTTCCCTCTGCTTGTGCTCTCTCTCTCACAAATAAATAAAATATTAAAAAAAAATGAATGAAATCTTGCCATTTGCAACAACATGGATGGAGCTACAGAGTATTAGGTTAGGTGAAATAAGTCAGAGGAAGACAAATACCATATGATTTCACTCTTATGTGGAATTTAAGAAACAAAACAAATGAGCAAAGGGGGAAAAAAAAGAGAGAGAGGTAAACCAAGAAACAGACTCTTAACTATGGAGAACAAACTGATGGTTGCCAGAGGGGAGGTGGGTGGGAGATAGGTTAAATAGGTGGTAGGGATCAAGGAGTGCACCTATGATGAGTACTGGGTGTTGTGTGGAAGTATTGAATCACTCTATTGTACAACTGAAACTAATATTACACTGTATGTTAACTAATGGGAATTTAAATCAAAACTTTAAAAAAAAAGACTGCACATCTGTAAAATTACAATATTTTAAAAATCCCCAAAGAAAGAAACATATCTCTAAAGAAAAAAAATAATGTAACAAAGCTACCATTAAATGAATTGTGAATGGGTATAAACAAATATATTAAAATGTAAATGTCATCATTGAAATTTTAAAAATCTCAATACACTGAATCAATTCTAGTTTGAAACGAAGAGAAATTTATTCAAATAAAATGGGATTGAAATGAAAGTATTGAGGAATTTATTTAAAATCCAAATCAGAAAGATAAAGAAATGAAAATGTGTATGAGTAGCTTAAAAATATTGAGGACAGGGGAACCTGGGTGGCTCAGTCAGTTAAGTGTCTGCCTTCAGCTCAGGTCATGATAGTCAGGCTCTGCTCAGCAGGGACTCTGCTTCTCCCTCTCTCTGCCCCTCCACCTCCCATTGCTTGTGTGTGCTCTCTCTCTCTCTCTCTCTTTTTCACTCACTCGTGCTCTCTCTCTCTCTCTCAAATAAACAATTAAACTCTTTAAAAAAATATTGAGGGGTGCCTGGGTGGCTCAGTCATTAAGTGTCTGCCTTTGGCTCAGGTCATGATCCCGGGGTCCTGGGATCAAGCCCCGCATCAGGCTCCCTGTTCAGTGAGAAGCCTGCTTCTCCCTCTCCCTCTCCCCCTGCTTGTGTTCCCTCTCTCGTTGTGTCTGTCTCCGTCAAATAAATAAATAAAATCTTAAAAAGCATATTGAGGAAAAAGCAATAAAATTTATTTGTAATAAAAATAAATGTTATCCACTCAAATTACTGAGTTCAGATATTGTTACAAGTTATTCTTATTAGAAATATAAATAAAAGAATATCTTCCTTTAAAAATTATTTAAATTCAATTTAATTAACATATACTGTATTATTAGTTTGAAAGGTAGAATTTAGTGATTCATCAGTTGCATACAATGCCCATACTCATAAATTCAATGGCACATCACTCAGTATCAAGAAAATACAAATCAGACCACAATGAGGTACCACCTCACAGCAGTCAAAATGGCTAAAATTAACAACTCAGGAAACAATAGATCTTGGCAAGGATGTGGAGAAAGGGGAACCCTCTTACACTGCTGGTGGGAGTGCAAGCTGGTGCAGCCACTCTGGAAAACAGTAAGGAGGTTCCTCAAAAAGTTAAAAATAGAGCTACCCTATGACCCAGCAATTGCACTGCTAGGTATTTGTCCAATGTTTATAGCAGCAATGTCCACATAGCCAAAATATGGAAAGAGCCCAGATGTCTATCAACAGATGACTAGATAAAGAAGAAGTGGTATATACACATACACACACACACACACACACAATTTATATATATATATATATATATATATATATACACAATGGAATATTACTCAGCCATCAAAAGAATGAAATCTTGCCATTTGCAATGATATGGATGGAACTAGAGGGTATTATGCTAAGTGAAATAAGTCAGTCAGAGAAAGACAAATCCCATATGATTTCATTCATATGTGGAATTTAAGAAACAAAACAGATGAACATAGAAGAAGGGAAGGAAAAATAAAATTAGACAAAAACAGAGAGGGAGGCAAGCTATAAAAGACTCTTAATTATAGGAAACAAATAGGGTTGCTGGAGGAGAAGTGGGTGGGGGGATGGGGTAACTGGGTGATGGGCATTAGGAGGGCTCTTCTTTTTAAATAAAACATTTCATAGACTAGACAAAAGGGAAAACTCTTCACATGTTAGTCTAACTTACAGATAATCAAAACCAGGCAAAGACCGTAAGGGAAATATATAGAGAGAAAGACCAATCACATTTATATAGTTTCAAGAATCCTACATACCCTGCTAGTAAATCATACCCAGAAGTGTATGCAACTTATTAAACAGTTGTATACAGAAGTAAATTTCCTTCACCTGGTGAAGGGTATCTGTAAAAAGAATATTACAAATATCACACTTAATTGCTATTAAAGTCAGAAATAAGACAAAAAAAAAAAGTCTTTTCCGATCATTACTATTAAACTGAGTTCTTAGGCAACGCAATTAGGAAAGAAAAACAATAAATTGTATAATGGTTGAAACAAAGGAACAATGTGTATGTTACACAAGATATGAATGCAAACACACAGTCTAAGAATCTTCAAACTATCATAATTGTTTTTAATCACTCATTTTTTCTTGTATTTCTAGGTATATAATCATATTATTTACAAATTGGGATAGCTTTACTTCACATATTACAATTTCTATTCCTCTAAATTATTTGTCTCAACTAAGAGCTGGTTAACACCTCAAGAACAATTCTATGTGGGGCGCCTGGGTGGCTCAGTCGTTAAGCATCTGCCTTCGGCTCAGGTCATGATCCCAGGGTCCTGGGATCGAGCCCTGCATCAGGCTCACTGCTCAGCCGGAAGCCTGCTTCTCCTTCTCCACTCCCCCTGCTTGTGTTCCCTCTCTCGCTGTGTCTCTCTCTGTCAAATAAATAAAACTTAAAAAAAAAAAGAACAATTCTATGTGACAGCCATGTAAGGGGACACCCATATCTTCTGCCTGATGTTAATATAAGTGCTGCTAGCATTTCTTAATTAAGCAAGTTGCTATATTTTGGACTGAAGATGTTGTTTTATTATATAATGGTAACCTTCTCATTGCCAAATCCAACACTCTTTCCTTTCTTTTCTTTCTCAATCTCAGTTTTCCTGACAATGTTTGAAATGTTTTGCCACCTACTTTTTTGTAATTGTTGGGGTCATCAAGAACTCAAGAAATCATAGTTTATTTCCCCACCCAGATTTTAAAAAATAAAAAATTTGAAAGAAATGGCAGGTTAATATCAAAATATTATCTTAATTATTAATAAAGACTAATTATGAGAGCCAAATGGTCCTATCCATTGAGTTCCCGAAATCAAAGACTTACTAAAATAGCTACATGCCACCCAGGCTCAGAGCAGGCCAGCCATGTGGTCAGGTAAGGCTTGCAGCGTGGAGAACCAAAGGGGAGCTTATGCAGGCACACTCTGAAGGAGGGAAAATAGAAGAGCTAAGTTAAAAAAAATTCTGTTTTTTACATTTTATTTTATTTTATTTTTTTAGAGAGGGAGAGAGGGAGGGGGAAGGCAGCAGGAGAGGGAAAGAGAGAATCTTAAGCGGGCAGCAGCCTCCATACCCATCACAGAGCCCAATGCGGGGCTTGATCTCACGACTCTGAGATCATGACCTGAGCTGAAACCAAGAGTTGGATGCCTAAGAGACTGAGTCATCCAGGTGCCCCTGTTTTTACATTTTAAATATACAAATCAAGCAAGGCATTTCTCCTCCTAGGAAATATGAGCAAGGGTAGAAGGAAGCCATGGACAGTTGGGGGAAAAACTTCTGTATTGGTTTTCTATTACTGCTGCAACAAATTATTATGCACTTAGTAGCTTAAACAACATAAATTTATTATGTTACAGTTCTGGAAGTCAGAAGTCTAAAATAAATGTCATGGGGCTAAAATCAAGGTGTCATCAGGGTTGTATTCTTTCCAGAGCCTCTAGGAGATAATCTGTTTTTTTGTCTTCTTCCAGAAGATAACAGCACTCCTAACCTCGTGGCCGCAGTTAGCAATTGTATCATGCAACCTCAGCTCTTATCTTCCTCTCTGACTCAAACAGTGGCTTTCCTGCCTACCCCTTGCATTTATAAGGTCACTTGTGATCATGGTGGGCTCACATGAATAATCCAGGGCAATCTTCCCATCTTGTGATCCTTAACCGAATCCCTTTTGCTGTGTGGTTACATAACCACATGTTCTGAGGTTTGATACGCGAGCATCTTTGGCAGGAGGGGACATTATTCTGCTTACCACATTTCATTTTATGGAAACCAAGAGGGGGAGAGTGGATAAGATGGGATTTTCTGTAAAATTCCCTAGTTCTGTTTGTCCACTGAGCTTAACCCTTAAGACTTTGGTCAACTAAAGATGTGGCCACCTGCTGCACAGAAGAGGCTTGGTCTCTATCAGGATTACTCGGTTCTCACCCCCATGAGGTTGTTCTTCCAATGACAAGCAGAACTCTTCGGGGTTTTCTCCTTGGGCTAGCTGTGAACAGTTCAGACTGTTCTTATAAAATTATGAAATGGATCAGAATTATATGTTATATAATCAATTCAAAGTCAATCATTAATCAGAGTTGAAAATTCACTTGCTGTCCTATTTCTCATCTTCATTTTGCACAAGTCACATTGTTCAATGGAGCATATCATAAATTCATCAATCAGATTAGATGACAACAATCAAGTTTCTTCAATAGTAAAATAAACAAGGAGGGCATAATAGTACAACATCAAAACCAGAATCTAAACCTCACCTCATTAATAAATTCATGAAGAGAAATAAAACTACAAATATAAAAACCCCCAGAAAAGTAAAGTCAAAGACCGAAAATAATAAAGTCAAAAATCTAATTTTCCTTGTGTATTTAAAGTTCAAAGAATTTTGTTCTCCACAGTTTTATATTCTGTATGATTTCAATCAGAGATATTTTAAATGGCTGGTGGCATTGAGGTTTTAGAAGCAGCTGTAACCTGGACTGTCTTTCCAAAAGATCTGTGTACTTTCTTCAGAGTCTCAGAAGATGGGTTAACTTACTTCCAAGGCTCTGATGTTTCTAACCTTTTAAAGATTACAGAGAATTAATGGGACACATGAGATTTCTGCAGCACTGGCCTCACATCATCACATTGAAGAATGAGCCAATCTTCTCAAGGGCAGTTATCCTAGGCAAAATCATGTTCTAAGAACCCAGATCTGTGTTGCCAGAGACCATAGCAGAGACTTGGTAGCATTGGGTTAAGGACTATTGATGGAGAAAAGCTGGGTGTCAGAATTGTGGCATCACTGAATGCTGGTTAGTCATCTTTTTTTGGAATGCACAATCTGTAAACTTAAACTCAGATGGGAGACATCTCTGAGCAAAAGATTAATTTTAGCACTGCCAATTTTCCCTATATATGGTGGGAGTAGACATATATGTTTACATAATGCATTTTCCCCCAGAGAATGTCATTTTCCTGTTTTGCTTTTCTTTCAAATTTTTTTCTTTAAAAATTCAGCAATTTGCTATGTTGATGCCCTCAGTCTCCAGGATGTATCTAGGGGGTCTTTCTTTTTCATCCAGTCATTTTAAAATCTCTCATTTTTTTATTTCATGTTTTTATTGTCCTGCATGGACCTTTCTTTTTTTTTTTTTTAAAGATTTTATTTATTTATTTGAGAGAGAGAATGAGATAGAGAGCATGAGAGGGGGGAGGGTCAGAGAGAGAGGCAGACTCCCTGCTGAGCAGGGAGCCCAACGTGGGACTCGATCCCGGGACTCCAGGATCATGACCTGAGCCGAAGGCAGTCGCTTAACCAACTGAGCCACCCAGGCGCCCTGCATGGACCTTTCTAATGATATCCTGACCACTTTCCCATTAACAGACATATTACACCCTGTTTTCATCAGTTCTTGCTTAGGAATTATTTAGGTGTAAGACATCTGACTCTTAGGGGAGGTTTCTGCTTCTTAAGTAGTTATCCAATTCAGAGTCAATATAAGAACGCTTGGTGGGATGTAACTATTAAATCGGTGGACAGAGTACATCTCCATCTTTAGTTCTTTCTCCTTGCTGACTACAGAGAGAATTGTCCAAGGGTTTTTCATTCACCATTTTGATTTTTCAGCTACTGATAACCCATGTAACTCTATAGTTTTCACCACTATCTTTATTCAAATTTATCTTTTTTGCTCAGACCATCCATTTATGCTCCAATGGTATAATTTCAATTTTATAATGGACATATACCCTTTGGTCCCTTACCATCATCTTAAATTCAACATGCCCAAAATGAAATTAATCATCACTCTCTCCCCTAACAACAAGCTGGTGTCCAGATTGTTTCCTCAGCTTCTTCAAATGATGATGCCATGCTTTTTCACCCAACCTTGAAATTTCAGCATCATTTTTGACTACTGTTGATCTATGTAAAGCCTATCCATCCTTTTAAGCCTGTTTCAGCTTATATATCTTCAACAAAACCATTTCTCCCAATTAATGGGTGTATATGTGTGTATGTATATATACGTACACACTTGTATAATACATATTCATTAAACTGTATATTCATATATATATGTATATATATAGAGAGAGAGAAAGTAAGAGAGATAGAAGAAAGGATAATCTTAAAATGAGCTCTCCTAACTTTTTTCCCTTCCACATCCCAGTTTATCCAAGTTTTCATCAATCATTACATATTTTTCTTTTTTATAGATAAGGTGTCTCTCATCCTTTGCCGAAACTAACAGTTATACCCATTCTCTTATTCCTGTATCCTCTTAACTTTCTCTAGGTCTTTAGTCTGTTGGGTAGCTCCTCTACTTTATATATTGTATTTTTCATTAAATCTGAAAATACGTTTAGTCTCAAACTTGATTCTCCATCCTATCTTGGGTAATGATGTCACCACTGATGAAATTCCTCAAACCATGGTCCAAGAACTTATCCTTGACAATCTTCAGTTTTATAGCTCATATCCAAACAGTTGTGAGGCCCTATCTTCTAAATAACTCCAGTATATTTCTCTTCACTGTCACTTACTAGTTCATCTCTTCTTACTCATATGGATTATTTCAAGTTACCCAGCTGGTAGTCCTGACCTCAGATACTCCCCTGTACTTCAATTAATTTTTCACACTACTGACAGATTTGTTATTCCAAAATAAAACTATGATCATGTTGCATCACTTCCTTACTTAAAATATTTCAGTGGCTCCCTAGCCTACTGGCTTAAGTCCAAATTCCGTAGGGTGACATGCAGGGACCTTGAAGATCTGATGCTAACTTCATCTCATACCACTTCTTCACATACCCCAACCAGATAAATTATTTCTCAGTATATCACTGTTTTCTCTCGTCAGCTTGCGTGCATATTGTCTCTGCACATAAATGTTGCTTCAGTATGAATCACCTTTTTCTCCCTTCTCAGCCAAGTACTTCAATATCAAAAAACAATTTTACCTTCTTTGGCATCTTAAGAAATATTAGGCATTTCCTCTTCTGAGCTCCTGTTTTTTAAAGAGCTCTTAATTCCTTTGCTCTCATTTTTTGGTGCTTCCCACATTTAGAATAAAATTCAATGTCTTTTAATGGTCTATAAGGCCATGATCTCGCCTTTGGCTACTTTCCTGACCTCATTTCCTTCCACTTTCTCCCAGCTGATTCTGCTCCAGCAACATTGGCTTCCTTCCTATTTCCATGCACATTCCTATATTCGGTCTTGCTATTTCTTCTGCCTCTTCTCCTCTTCCCCAGACACTTGTATGGCTGGTGTTGTCCTTCCTACAGCTTTCTGCTCAAGCACTGCTCCCTTCTGAAAGTTGTTTTTCCTGAGCATTAAGTTTAAGATGGCCTGTGCCTCATCTTGCCCAGGCATCTTGTATTACATTCACCATAATAATACATTCCCAGCCTGCCTTCTAAATTATAAACCTTGACTTGTCTGTAAGGGTATATGTATAACTTGTTGATCATGTTGTAAGCATTCTGGCATTGGCAAAG